>NC_142110.1:41739052-41914886 GCF_056152115.1 Neolamprologus brichardi | reverse complement strand
TATTGTGACTTGTAAGTTATCTCTGCATGTCTTCTGCATCAGTGTAGTGTAGGATATTCGCATGTTAGTGATCATGATAACCTGCAATATTCATTATTCTGACTGAACATGATCCATGCAAACTGAGTCCCCTATATTAGAAATCTTGAGTATTAAACTCATGTTTTTATAAATTTATATTTATAAAAACAATTTTTTAAATAAAAGATGTGTCAATGTTGATATTGTGTTTTTGATCTTGTACTGATGTTCAAGAGGTGTTTTCAATCAGATTGTGAAAATCTGAAGCTGGTGGTCAGTGTGACATTCAAGCAGCATTTGTTGTTATAACAAGGGGAAAAAAAGGACTGATGCAGCTTGCAAAACACAAGCAGGAAACAACTTTAAGAGCACTTATCGAGTGTGGAAATTAGCTATATATTTGGATACCAGCAGAGCTGTTGTAGCAATTAGACCACTGGAAGTCTGTTTTAATGCCAAAAAGCAAAGCATGCTACTGGTAACTGTAACGAATCGACCCAAACAAACAGCACAAATCGAGAGACGAGGGCTTTTCCAAATGAAATTAAACGTGCATGAGAAAGAGATTAGCGCTGACACATTGACTTGAAAGGAGTAGTCTATATTCAGCCCGTCCAGACACTCGATAGGATTTGAGTTGGAGATCAGTGATAGCCCACAGTCTTACATTGTGTTAGCAAATAAATTTGACCTATTTCATGCAGAAATGTACTCTGTAGCACGTTTTGTTTTGTAATTTGTTTTTTAAGAAAGAAAAAACTGCTGCATCTTTGGCTGCAGCAGTGGATCCTCCTTTTGGAGCAAGTGGACCATTAGGTACAATGTGTTTTATTTATGTGTATCCTGTTTCCAGCTCTCTTTCAGAGGAGCAAAATGAGGGGCCTTGATCCTTAATAGTAAATATCATATTTGTGATTTTCATGCAAGAAAGACCCATAAAAACTTTTTTTTTGGTTCATTTTGGGTTTGCACTTTAGCTATTAATTATTGCAGACATGTTGCAGTGTTACGACTACATAATTCTAATTTGCTCTTTCCTGATAGGTTACCTTTTCATCAATACTTTCAGCAGTAAAGCATCAGTAGTTTGGAAAACTGTAGTGTATTGGGATCATGGGATGTCATTAGCACATGGCAGATACTTTGTGTGGCATCGTTTCATTCTTTTAATTGCTCCATCGGGCTGTAGCCATGCAGCACTAGACACAGTGTATTTTCTTTTAATATTGTTACTATATAATTATAGCATTAAGTTGCCCAGCATCTTAATGTTAGAAATGGGAGCGTCAGTCACTAGTTCAGTCACCTGTTTAAAGACAGGCGCCACACAAAGACAACTGTTTGTGTTGTTAGTTTCTAAAACAACAGTGGAGATAGATGATCAACAACATTTGCCTTTTTCTAAGGTTTCTATTTAGGTTTCCTGTTTAATTTACAACCTCACTGTAACTATGTTCTACTAAAAGAAGCAGAGGCGTTATATTGGGTTTAGAAATGCATTCTCTCCATCAGATTAGATTAGGGCTGCAGCTAAAGATTATTCTGGTAGTCGACTAATCTGCCAATTTTTCTTTGATTAGTCGATTTGTCAGGGATTATTTCAGTAACTCTTTTCTCCGCTTCCTGTGGACACACCTCCTGTTCAAGGCTCCAGTACCTCACCTGTGAATATCACCCTGTTGTCTTGTCCCACAGAAAATTAAAATAATGACCCAGGAAACATATGAATATGAAATGGGTTTTTTTTAACATTACTCAATAGGACTGTCAGAATCAAAACAAAATAAATAAAAATATAAAGTAATATAAATGAAAGTGCTAGCAGTATTCTAAAAAAAAGTGCAAATAGGAAACTAAATTGCTTCTGCCCATAAGTTCAAATAAAACTTCAAATTAAATCAAAAATATTTTATTTTCCAGTCCAAAATAACAAGTTAACAAAGTTTACAGATGATTCACTTCATGAATTCACAATTGCAGTGAACATCCTCCAGAGTGAGGCTTGCTCTTATCTTTGAGATGATGTTATCAGCTGCTGATAACCACGCTAAAGATGTTCTCTGTCATGACCATTTGAGAGGTGCATGAGCCTCTTTTCAGGACAAACTCATCTATACTCCTGTGCTTAGTATTAGTAAAACAGAACAAAACAGAGTTAAAAGTGCCTTGAGGCAATCTGTTGTTTAGATGTAGTGCTATGGAAATAAAACTGAATTGAAATGAATTAGAAAAGACTGTTACTAATCACAAATTTGGTTGTGTATCATAGTTTCTCAGATGGTGTAGTGTTCAATGCTAATTAAACTGTTTAACTGATTATAAATATAATTAGTTATTGAGATGGTTCAACCCGCACATTACCTGACGTTAGGTAGAGGGGTTTACTATTCAGAATAAATGCTAATATTAATGTGAGAAAAAATAAACAAACTCGGAGACGGTGTAGCTACTCCTGTTTAATTTGTTAGCATTTCGCTCATTAGCTAACAAAATCGGTGTCGCTTAGCAAGCATCATCCAGAGAAGTTTCCAACAGGTTAGCTAACACATACGTTACTGTACAAACATTAACATAAACAAGATATCAACGTGACACAATAACTCTTACAGCGTCCTGTTGTGTATTGCAGTTACAAAAACACATTTACGCGGAAGAAAATTCACTAATTAATTTTTACAGTCAATTATAGCAATATCAATATGTCATTGATTATAGCGACGAGTGGTTGCAGTTCTAGATTAGATCTAGGCAGCCTTTAGAGATTTGGAGGAATAAGAGCTGTCTTGGGTAAATGTGTACACAGTGTAAAATTTATGAGTGTCATGTGGGAGTTTGTGATTTTAGTAGGGGCTTTTGAATTTCTTTACCAAAATCAGTCATAAAGGGACTTTATTGTTTTAATGCGTATGGACTTTAAACTTCCCTAAGGTACAAGGTGAAAATAAAATATTTTCTGCAGTTATGAGATTGCAGTCGTTGCACAGTTACACAGCAGTATTCAAGAAAGATGCCTTTAACACACAATTTACTGTCCGCAATGGACCACTCCTTCTTTTCAGTTATGTGCGGCGTGACATGATTTCTCTCTTTGTGTGCAGACTGTTCAGCCATTTCTATAATCCCCACTTATATAACACATATACAGTGTAAATTAAGTACAACTAACATACATTAACTGCAAAGCCAAGAAAGGGTATTTTTTTTCCAAGCAGTCACCATTCACTATTATTTGAATTGATTAGACACTGTAGCCAAAACATACTCTAGTATGTTTTTGTATTATTTCAGTGGCTAAATAGCTCTTTCTCTTAGTGACCCTGAGTAGTTATTTGCCATCAAAGATCTGCTGTATTAACACTGTAGCGCAGTGTTCAGTGTACTTCAACTAAAAGACTCCTGCACGACAAGGGTGATATTATATTTTGTTTTCATTTGGGCAAACTACTACTCTTTAGGCCCACAGTTTAAAAGACTAGTGTGCCACTGCACCATTAAGAGCTTTTTATACATATGTAGTGCTGTTCTTTCCCATATTTATGTAAACTTGACAAGACCCTGCACCACTCATGTCACATATCACATACAAAGCCCAGTACACAGACACATAAAGCTGTTCTTTTAGATAGGAATATAGAGCAGGTTGTTTAAATGGAAAGACAGAAACTTCAAGTACTGCTGCAGCGTATTACATATGCTGTAGTCAGCTCAAGCTATTTCTGTTGCCCCAGACAGCCAGCCAAGAATCAGCCCTACCCATTTTGGACCAACGCTGCAGGTTAATCCATTATGGCTTTGAGTTCTTAATGATTTTTAAGCCGTGGACTCATTTTAACAAACCTTAAATCTGTTAGGCAGGCGTAGAAATTAAAATATCATCGTATGATGTGTGTGTATTTTTACTGAAGATACAGGGTTTTTTTCATATTTGCCTGCCTTTGACAGAAAAAAACCCATATAGCACTGTATTAGTTTGTCTTGCAGATATATGACTCTAGGATACACAGATTCATCTAGTACAGTATGTACAGTAGTCTGATGAATAGTCTGCAGAATAGTTTGTATGCTTCTTCCATTTTTCATCTGTAAAGATTTAATTACTGCTCAGAACTGCTGACAAACACACATTGTATGGTTTATGGGTTACTCTTATAGCTGTGGTGCTGGCTGGGGGAAACAGTAAAATCCCAGAAACACAGCAGCCCATGAAATATTTGGTTCTTGGGATAACATTTCATACATGGAAGTAAAACTATAGAAAGTTTTATTGTCAAGTAGTTGAAATGCTGACCAAAATAACCAACATATTTGGTTTTGTTCAGGTTTGTAATCTAATAATCCTTAGTCTTTAAGTGTTTACCCCAAAGTTATCTGATGAATATTGATGAGAAATCAGTAAACTGCAGGATGCTTGGCTGAGCAGATAATAATAATAAAAACTGTAGAACATTAGTTAAAATAATATAAGTCATCTTTCTAGAGGCTGTTTCTGTCCTGTTATTGTATACTGGGCTATGTTATGTTATATGTTATAGCCCAAAACAAATGAGAAAAATTAAAAAGAAGAGAAAATTAAAAGTAGTCCTGAGCTCTTGTATTAATCATTAAATAATACTGAAATAATGTAGCTACAAATTGGTTTGTTTATTAACTAAACTAAAGTCAAATTAAATGCTGTTCTTTGATGCCCACTAAACCGCTACATAATGTTAGAAGAGCACGATATCACATTAACTAGAGACACACAGTGAGGCATCCAGTTTGGATTTTTTTTTTTCACTCATAATAATAAAAGCCCTAATATAATAACTCAACAAGTTCTTATTCCCTCAGTGTTTAGTTTAGTTTCATCTTCATTATGGTTGTTTAAGATGTGTCACATTGCTTAACTTCTGGGTAATCAGATGGTGTATTGTTAATAATGTCATTACATATTCCATCAGTATAGTGGAAGTGGAGTAAATGAAGAGTGAGACTATAAAGAGGAAGCAGAAAGTGAGAGTGGGGTTAGTTGCCAGAAAGGAATATGAGGGAAACTTGCAAGTTTATGCGATAAAGTTGCAACTATGTTTATTAGCGGTGGAAGGAGAGGTAAACAAAAGAACCAGAGAGAGAACTCAGGGGGAGATGAAAATATGAGGGAGGGTGGGTCATAGAGGACAGTTTGTTAGACAGACGGATAGACGGCTAGATGGATGTGCACAGAGATGCTCTTCATCCTTAACAGCCCAGGGTGAAGCGAGACTGACTCCTGCTTCACACTGATACTGCATCCTGAATCACTGTGATACCTCTCGCTCTCTCTCCTGTCTCTCTCTCTCTGTGGGAATTCTCTGACCCAGTTAGCTCCTCCACTAAGCAGCAGCAGAGTTATTTTTACATATTACCAGGAGACAATACTTCGTCCTCTGATCGTCCTCCCCTCATCCATACGCTTCCCTACGCTCTCCTCCTCCTCCTCCATCTTAGCTATAGCCATCCTTTTGTCTCATATCATCCTGTTCTTCGTTCCCTTTCCTATATATCTAAATCTTTTCTATATGTCCACTGGCTTTGATCCCTCCTTGTCCTTTAGAAAAATAAAGCCCAGTCAACCCATTGATTGATTGAGGATATTGATTTTGATTGTTCAAAATCATAATAAATGAAAGCAAACTTATACTTATTATATCTATTTTTATTATATTATATTTTTAATCATTTCAGGATTTACATTTTGGTTATGATTTAGTTACAGTCTATGGATTTGGCTGTGTGTGTGTGTGTGTGTGTGTGTGTGTGTGTGTGTGTGTGTGTGTGTGCTACTAATCTATGCAACTTATGATTGTACTGCCAGAACACTCTTGTAAAAAGAATTTTTAATTTCAAGAGGGTTTTTTTCTTGGTTAAATAAATGATAAATAAATACATAGTAAATGCATAAATGTTATAAATAAACATGCAGGTTCCAAAGTTAATACTCGTGAAGCACCAAATGCTGGTGGATTTTTCATTTGGTTATCCAACTTACCTCCCAGTAACTGTTTGTACCAAAGTAGTCTGGTAACACAACCTGACGCCAGAACACACTGAAGCATCTATCGCATTTTGGTGTCATTTATAGCTGACTGCGTGCACACACACACTCACACACACATACAGTGTAAATTTTACCCCATTTTATGTTATTTATCACACTTTTTTTTATTTTGACCATTAAAAATATGTTTTAAATACCTTTGGTCAAAAGTTGATATTTGGTCTTCACCTGGATCCTAGCTAATCTCTAAGCCACCTAACTAACATCACAAAATATGTTTCTAAATTCACTCTCATACTATAAGAGTGAATTGTAAGAGCTTTCTGTAAAAGTGATGAAATCAGTTAATCAGGTAAAGTGCAGGAGTTTCCCTAATGATCATCTCTAGTTCACATATGCAAAATGATCATTCTAAATATTACTGTGTACATTAGAAGAGCAAAATTTGTTGACCACAGATTTTCATTCAACACTTTTCCTTATTTTATTCAATCAAGCCTTATTCTATGAATCACAAATCCCCCCTACTTCATCCTCCTCTCCTCTCCTCTCCTCTCCTCTCCTCTAGAGAGTAAATGGACAGAGAGTGTGTAGACAGGTCATCTATTCGCCTCCTAATGATGATGGATGGCAGGACTGCAGAGAGCTAGAAGAGAGAGAAAAGTGGAGCGATACTGGAAGATAAAGAAATAGCAGAGTATGAGGAGACTGTGTTTATATATGTCTGCTAGCGGGCAGATGGTGGGAGCTTTAGTGATATGTTGATCCTCAAGTGTTTATATTGTTCTTGTCATCTACCTGATATCAAACAAGCACACACACCTGCAAGGTGGCATCTGGTGTAATTCACACTTTTGAAGACATGCACGCTTCCATCTCTGTCAGTCCTTTGACTCCACCTGAGCGCTCGCATGGATCTTCTACGCTAGCAGTAGAAGATGCGTGCAAACTCTGGAGTGTTCGTTGTGTCTCGCTCGCTGACATGCGTACTCGCTTGCTCATTTACTCTCTGCCTCCTCTGATAGCTGAGCAGTTGCATGCTACTGTGGTTAGTAATCTAACAAACTGAGTAAAATCTGTGTGTCGTCTACCTAAACAGCAGATTGTTGCATCTGAGCTCTGGTACTTAAAATAACATTTGGCACTACATATAGAAGTACATATCAAGTGGTCAAGTGTAATAAAAAAGTCACTTAATCCACTATGTTTTTAAATACGAATTAGGATTATACGATTTTTTTATTGTTTGAGAAACCATTCCTTTGCCTCAGTATCCAATTACCCAGCTGTATTTGCTGATACTGTACTACGTGTTTTTTTTAATGTATTTATGGATTACATAGTGCTTTGCCCCGAGAGCAGAAGTCAGGTTGTTGCTCATTCAATACTGAAATGGGATGACACAGGAGGAGTTACAAAACTGTAGTTATTTTCCCAACAATCCTCTTCTCTCAGCATAGCTCACCTCTCTGTTATCTCACACCTTCCCATCTAAGAGTGAATACAAGGCTGACAGAGAGGAAGTGTTAAGACCCCATCTGGTGAGGTTACAACAGAGTACACAAAAACACACACATTTCCTCTCTCTTTCTGTCTTTCTCACACACACACACACACACACATGCACATGCACTGACAGTGGTAAAGTCTCACCCTTCCCAAAGTACAGAAACAGAGACAGGCTGTAGCTATGGCAACCCGGAGAGAAGGGAAATGATTGGGTAAGGCTTGAATTTGTTAAGAGCTACTGCATGAAGCCCAGGGCGAGTGTTAGTCACTCTTTCTCATTTAGTGTTTGTGTGGTTATTGTGCAGTGTGTGTGTATTGATACAAGTGTGGGTGAAGGAATCACAAGGAGTCAAGGCTTCTCTTTTTTATTTCCCTTCCTTGTCTGTCTGCCTGCATTTTTCTTGTTTCTGTTTCTTTCAGCAAAGTTATTCACCATGGTCCATAAAGTAGAAAAAGACTGAATCGCATCAGTTGGTTTCAAACACTAGCATGGCTAATTGGATGGGATGAAACACTTTTCATAGCTGTGACATCAAATAGACCATTTTATAGCCAGTGTTTCGCTGACGGGCAGGCATATGCTCATATTTTGCTTTTAAAGGAGAATTCCCAGTTTTGACTGCAGCTTGTCATTTCTAGTTTTGCTCATAAAATTGTTTTGTTACTTTTTGCAGTGTGTTGTCATAGATTTCATAAACAAGTAAGTAAAACTACTAATCTGAGCTTTTTAAGCAGGCTGAGATTAATGTTTGTGAGTAAAGATGCATCAATTGACTGGCCAAGGGCCTGAATCGTCTCATTTCCAGTTACCAGCTGGTCAGAATCATGTATGGCTGATTAAAAGCTTATCCATTTCATGCTTGTACAGCCAGCGCAAAAAAGTGCAGGCAAATAGTCGCATGCACATTCATATCACACACTAACATGTCAGTAGCATGGAAGCTCGTCACTGTGAGTGAGGACAAAAAGTTTGCCAAAGTAAACCATGGGGGGACCACCATGAAAGCCTTTGTAACCAGAAACTTACATCATCTTCACTCAGCGCAACATTTTAAACATGCTAGCAAAGGCCAAGTGGCTAAAACGATCCAAAGCTCACAGCCAACAACAACCAGCCACCAGTAAGGCTTGTTGAGCCTCGGTATGAGCAAAGGGTTAAAGCAGTTATCTGTGGAAGTTATAAATATACTGAAAAATAAAATAATGTTTTTTTTTTCTCTGTTTGTTTTATTGTAAGATAAGGTAGGTTTACAGAACCTGATTTTCAGTTAATTATCTTGTACCTCTTTCCAGTAGCAGAGCACTATTTTTTTTATAGTTTTATTTTCAGTTGTTCAGTTGAGAGAATATCCTGTAACTTACTGCAGTTTGGGGAAAAACATTTGTAAAGTTTATTCATTTCTTTTATTGTGCATTGAAGAAAAGTTAATTTTTGTTTTTATGATCTTAGTTACTGAGAGAAAATAGAAATTGGCAAAAATCAGTGTCAGCAGGTTGCAGAAATTGAAATCAACCAAAACAATTACAATCTGTATTCTGGAGGAAACCAAAATCAACACCCAGTGCAGCTGATTTTCAAAATAATAAATATAAAATAAAAATAAACTGTCAGTGATAGCTTTGTTAGTGTTATTATCTCTGATACAAAATAACCTGTAGCAGTTTCTTTTCTTTGTGTGTCCACCTTTCTGGGTAGTCCATACGGGGTGTCTCGATTATGCTATCTACACTGCATTAATGTCGGGGATGTGTTCTGCTGCATAACAGGTTAATCTGTTAACACATCCTAATTTGTAAGTGGTAATTTCAGGGAGCAGCTTTGAAGACTTCTCTTCCCTGCACTGCATTTCCACCTAATAATGAGAAGAAATCCTGACATCAGGATCAGTGACTAAGGAGAGAAAGTCGTGCTGTGTAATAGAGGGGTCTTTAGTGATGTTTGAAACTAAGATGTGTAATCTCAGTTCCTAACAAGGAACTGAGTCTTTGCAGAGGTGTGTTGATCCTTCTGTGGATGTGTTTTTTTAACAGCAGGGTTTTTTATTTAGTTATTTATTTATTTTTAATGTTTTTTTAGAAAAGTGAAAAGTTGCTGCACGACAATTTTGCTTATTCCAGCTGTCATGATCTGTCTTTACTTTTTTTTTGCAGAACAAAGGGGAGAGAAACCCTTTGTTCAATAGTAGAAAGATACAATGCTGAAATAGCAGTACAACAGTTTCTTCTCTTCTAAATAGAAGTCATTCCTTTTCTAATTGGGCTTGAGGCCTTTAGAGAATTTGGAGGGTTTAGCTGAGCGTGTCCTTTTGATTGTGCAGTGGTAGCTCTCATTTAAATTCTCATGAATTTTTCTCACATTAGACCGGCACTGTAGTCCAGAAATTTAAGCCTCTTTATTTTTTTTGTAGCTAAAGCAGAATAGGTGAGGGTTTTACTTTCAAATTGAATATTTCTGATTCAGTTGAACTGATTTCAGGATTGTTTCTTTTACAAGGACAGGCTATTTAATTTCTTTTAGCTCTTACTTCTAAGAATAAAGAAAGGCAGACGGCAGTAAATGACTATGCAACGGCTTCATTTGTATGACCTTAGATTGCTTTTGTTGTTGAGTGGAAGGAGGAAAAGCGAAGCTTCCTCCACAGGAATGAAGAACAACAGGTTGAACGTGGAAACACCCTGGCACCTTTCAGTTTTTATTCCTGATGTATACTTGTTTCCCGACATCTTTGTTTCTTACCCTCAATCATTCTGCGGTATCACTGGATTTTCTATAGTGCCGAATCACATGCTATCTCCCTTTCTACCCAGTGCTCATATTCTGTTTGTTTCCCTGTCCCCTTCTAGTTGTTTCCTGAGTGGAATTTTTAAAGCCAAGGCTGAGTCAGTAGAGATCCATGGGTTGGCCCTTCTCTACAAAGAGGAAATATGAAAAGAGAAAAACATTTCCAGGGTTTCTTCCAGAGTGTATGTCTCACTGTGACTTTTTGAATTGTGTGGTTATATTCACCTTGGTCTAGGAAAAGCATAGGCTATAGCTCACGTACTCAACACACACATCGTCCTCAGGAGAGCTTAATTATTTCAGAGAATTGTCTATATTTTTTGAATGAATATAAAGTTGATGGGTGTGTGCAAGAGCATGGCTGTAATGAAAATGATTCACCATACTAAGTCAACAGCAGTGAAAAGAAATGGAGTAGAGTCCCAAAGGTAGAGGGCCAACTTATGTCATTGTGAATTAATATCAAATAAACCCTAGATATTCAACATGCTGCACTCAGGAAACCTAATAAATCATTGATAGCTGTAGCAGTTTAAAAAAACCCACACACACTAATACAACACAACAGAAGTATGTTATTGTCTGACTAATGGCAACATCCTCACACATTACACTATGAGGGCTCTATACTAATGAAAAAGTCTCTTTTATCTGGGATTCTGTGAGTAATCCACAGTAGACAAAAGCATGGTAAAGGTAGGTGTACTCAGCAAAATGAGTACACAAAATATGAATGATGAAAGGTTTTAAAATCTATCCAGTGAATTCAAAGGCCCCGGGTGACAATGTTCTTTAATAAGACGTGTGGAAAATGAGGGTAGCGGTGTATTCTGTTGCATAGTATCATGAAGCATATGCATCAGAGAGCACAGCCCTGACCTTGATAGGAGTGTAAATGGAGACATGTCTGTTTGTTTATTTGTATTCCCATTAGCTTCCTGCACAGCAGGAGCCACTCTGTTTGGTGTCCACAATTTTAATCTAAATGTTGTCATTTCGTACACAACAAGCCAAGAAGCAGCAGAAATCTTTGCAGCTTTACATTTATACTGTTAACTAAGGCATGTTTGTAGGCATTTCTTAAAAAGTGGAGATTTTAGCTATAATTCCTTTATTATGTGAGGCAGTTGCTCTGAAAATACGCGGATTTTACTTTTTGCTGTTTGGTAGAAGGTAGGTCATCTTTGTCTCCAGCTTCCCTCGGCTGTGTTGAAAGTACCTTACTCTTCTGCAAGGCCTCAGAGTCCAAATCTGTGTGTTTTTTCTGGCCATCTGTAAAAACAAACTAATTTTTTAAGGGTTTTTGGTTTATGAATTGAGTAAAATTCCTATACCTCCTACTGTAGCGTAAAATTGTGTCTTGGCCTATGCTTCATTGCACCGTTGCGTCTCAGTTTGACATCAAGATTCTTGTTTGTACTATCAATAATGGTTTGCAAATGAAATGTGAAGGATTGGCAAATTAAATAATGCTCGACACAATGTTTGTTTTCTCTTCCTTCGAGCTCTCTATTAAGAGCCGTGCCAGTCGATGGTGATTGTTATCTGACAATGCCGTATGTCTTAGTTAACTCCTGCAGTAGTGCTTTGCTACAAAGGAAACTAATACACATCTGTGTCACTTTTCCAGCTCTAAAGAGGTGTAAAAAATGATTTTCTAAACATAATCTCGTTCTTTACTATACCTCTGCACAATATATCTGTCACATTTTCTGTGAAAAATAACAATATGAAGAGATATTTTTAGGATATAATATTCACATCTGTAATTACAGTGTGGCTTTAAATCTCTGTTTTGTGGGAGATCTAATTTATGTGTCAGTTGCTACAGAATATTGCCACAGGATATGCCACACAAATTGTAATGCATTATAATCAAACTGAAAGACTGCTTACTTAATGATGGGCAATCTTTAGCATAAAATGCTTTCTTTTTTGTTTTTTAAATTTCCCCATAATGGTGCACTTATTTTGCTGTGTCTGCTTTGAATAGTTGGTCTGCACTCAGTGTACTCATAGAAAGCATTAACAACATGTCCTAATTAACTTTTAGCTTAGCTATTCAAGGATTCATATTTGCATACTCTACATGGCTCAAGTTGCTGAGTAGTGCTTAGTTTTTGTTAATTAAATAATATAAAACCTTCCAGATACCCCCCCCCCCCCCACACACACACACACACAGAAACCAAAATTTCAAAAAGACAAGCAGATTATGCCTTACATTAAAGGGGGGAATACCAAGGCCTTCCCTGGCCAGGCGAGAGATATAATCTCTCCGGTAAATTGAGAGCTTCGCTTTTACACTCAGCTCTCTCTTTACCACGATGGACTGATACAGCGTCCAAATCACAGCAGCCGCAGCACCAATCCGTCGTCGATCTCCTGCTCCCTTCTCCTGTCACTCATAAACAAGACCCTGAGGTGCTTAAACCCCTCCCAAACTGTAGTTCCCCCCCCCCCCCCCCCCCCAGAAAAAAGCATGCAAAATAACATCATTAAAGTGAAATATACACTCACCGTCCACTTTATTTGATGTACCTTGTTAGTACTTGGTTGGCCCCACTTTTACCTTCAGCATTTCTTTAATTCCATATGACATAGATTCAACAAGGTGCTGGAAACACCTTTATAACAATGTGGTCATAAGGGTATGGATATGGTCAACAACGATACTCAGGTAGGCGGTGGGGTTTAAACAATGCACAGTTACTACTAAGGGGCCCAAAGTGTGCCAAGAAAACATCCCCTGCACCACACAAAACAGGGTGCTTTAATTTGTTTGCACACAATTTTGACCCCACCATCTGAATGTCATAGCAGAAATCAAGACTTAGTGCTTATCCAGTCACTCATATTGTCTAATTTTTGGAATTTTAATCCTATTTATTCCTACTGTAGCTTCAGCCTCAGCTCTCTCTTCACCACGACAGAGCGATAGTTCTTAGCTGACCGGAGTGGCACCTGGTGTGATTTTCTGCTGCTGTAGCCCATCTTTGTCAAGGTTTGATAGCCTGTCTGGCACCAACAACAATGCCACCTTCAAAGTGAAAGAAATTACCTTTCTTTCTTATTCTAATGCTCAGTTTGAACTTAGGTAAGCTGTCTTGATAATGTGCACATGCCCAAATGCATTGAGTTGCTGCCATGTGATTGGATAATTAGATTGTTAATTTGCATTAATGAGCAGCTGAACAGGTGTACCAAATAAAGTGGCCAGTGAGTGTACACAATTTAGTGAACACAATTAGTAAAAAGCATTAAAATGTGCATGTGTTTGTACGTGTGTGTGTGTGTGTGTGTGTGTGTGTGTGTGTGTGTGTGTGTGTGTGTGTGTGTGTGTGTGTGCGTGCAGTCTTTGCAGCGTCCTGTGTTTGCATGCACGTGTAAACATAATGAATAGACTGACAAACAAAATCTCTGGAAACCAGTTTGTCTTGCAGAACCATGAGATCCATTACACCTGCCAGTGCCACACCTTATTTATGCTCTATTATCCAAGGTGTGACTGCTTCTCGAAAGAACACACAGCAAATACTCAACATTTGTTTTGCTTTGATTTTCTTGGCTGTATGATAGTGTCTTATTACTTTTTTTCTGAGGGTGCGCCACTGTCAGACTGTTATATCTGGTTTTTCAGGAACATCAATTTCTTTTCTTTTTTTCACAAAGTGTCTCATAGGTTAGTGATTTGACTGTAATATACAACAGTATATAGCTTCTCAGACCTATACTCAGAAATTTCTTCAGTGCACACATAAAGAAGGTGTGCAACCAAAATCTTTACCACCATGATCCACCATTCAAGGGTGGTTGGTCTTTACTGTGTTATGAAAAACCCATCATTTACTGTCTCCAGTTGTTTCATCAGTTATTCTTTAATGTGTTTTTGCAGTGAATTTGAAATGTGATAAAACTGTGCTTAACAGGGCAGGCTGTAGACTCTAGAAATTTTTAATGGCAACTACCCAATTTTAATATTGCACAATTTTCCACAATCTGTTGCTATCAGCACAGCTGCACTTCTTACCATCTGCCACCTTAACACGTTTTTGTTTATTTAATTCTAAAGTAGGGGTGTGTGATATGATTTTGGAATGATTGGGACCGAATTCAGGACATGGTGACAACTTTCCTGGTAAAGCAGATCAATCATACCTTTTACTGCATCGCAGAAACACAGAACATAAACCAGCAATGTGTTATCAGAGTATTAATACAAAACTATTTCATAATTTTCTTTCTAGACTAAAGCTTGTTAAAAGAAAAGAGCAAGGTTGTATTGTGAAATAGGACCAGGAAGTGTTCAGCGACTATGAAAAGATAGTTGTGTAAGAGAAGTAGAAGAGCGAGGTGAAAAGTAGTAAGTGCTTATCATAACAAAAATAAGCAACCTTTTGTGCTGTGATGGCTCTACGGAAGAAAAAATGTGTCAGGTAGTAAATTATGTCATCATTGGGAAGTGGCTAATGTTGGATGAATTGTGCAGCTAAATTAATAGATAGTCTTAGAGCACAGGTGTCAAACTCCAGGCCTCAAGGGCCGGTGTCCTGCAGGTTTTAGATGTGTCCTTGATCCAACACAGCTGATTTAAATGGCTAAATTACCTCGTCAACATGTCTTGAAGTTCTCCAGAGGCCTGGTAATGAACTAATCATTTGATTCAGGTGTGTTGACCCAGGGTGAGATCTAAAACCTGCAGGACACCGGCACTCGAGGCCTGGAGTTCGACACCCCTGTCTTAGAGGAATGAACAACAGCATTTCATAGATAGTTCTGTGATAGAGTGCAATGTGATCGAACTGTTTGCATGCAAGTTCTCATTTCAAACACTTTGCTGTGTGTAGTGACACAAGCAAATAATAGTCCACTTCCTCTTTAGGGTCAGTTTTCTGGTTAGCAAAGATTATGCCAGTTGGTGCACTTCTTCATTTTCTACGAGAGGAAAAAAAGAGAGAGAGACGCAATAATTTCTCTGTAGTTTCTTTTTAGAAATGTTTGCTACAATTCTAATACTTTTTTACATTTTTTATCTAAGGTTTTGTTTTCCCTATCCCCTTTCTTTTTGATGTTTCTGATGAAGGCAAAGGAAAAAGTAAAGCTCAAAGTTTTGCAGTGAAAAATATCTCAGTCTTATGATACGTTCTCCCCCTGTGATTGCTTTAAGTCAAGCAGAACATTGCCCTTAAGTGCCGTTGTAGTGACTGTAACCAGACTTTAAACTTGTGTCTTCTCAGGTGCTGAACCCTGCCTGCTCAAACACCGTGACTCCAAACTGACAGACAGGGGGAAAAAGTGGACAGATAAACCAATAGGAGGCCAAGGGAGGGTGAGTGAGTAGTCTGTATACTGTATCTCTGTAGGCTGTCTTGAACTCTGTTTCACACTGTAGTTTAAAGTGTTGCTACTGCTATAGTTGGGTGGCTCAGTGTTGACAGTTTAGACCAGTAATTCTGAAAGCAAGACAAGCCCTGTAGCAAAGAGACTGATGCACTGAACCCACTGAGGCCAAAACTAAGTCTGTTCGTGTTTTCTGTTACCCTCCTCAAGATTAGTGCTTTCATCAGAGGCTGTTCAAAAGAAATGACAGTTTCATATTTAAGTAATATAGACACAGCTTTATTTTGTGCTGAATTTTACCTAGAAAACAATCAAAGAAGGGAATTTTTTTTGTCCAAAAGAGGAAAAGAGACAGATGTTCAGCAACGCTTTGGGAACTATTCGCAAAAATAATTCCATCATAAATCTGCTGAATAGAAACAGTTCCCCCATCTTCATACAAAAGGTTTTAAAGAGGGGCCGAATTTGCTTGTGAGTGAACAGATGGAATCCAAATTCAAGATTTACATCTTAATTGGAGGTTTTGTACCGTGTGTGTGTGTGTGTGTGTGTGTGTGTGTGTGTGTGTGTGTGTGTGTGTGTGTGTGTGTGTGTGTGTGTGTGTGTGCGCGCGCGCGCGCACACAACTCTGAATTTGATTTATGGGTACACATAAATGGGTATCACACATTTATGTGTTTTTCCACTTCCCTATAATACATGTATTTTTGCTAGCTTGTACAATATGTTCCCCCAGTTAACAGTCTGTGTACCTACTATGTTGTTAAAACATCTGCTTACTCATCAATGCAATTTATTGATGGGTTGACAGATGTATTTGTTGGCCAACTGTTTACATAGTTGACTGACAAAATAAAATTACTAGCAATATGAATTTGCTGCTTTTCTTTTCTTTTATTTGTTTGTTTGCTTTTTAACCTTCAAACCTGTTGGAACAGTATACATATACCTGTAGATCTGCTCCTCTGTCTCTGTGTATATCTCATACACTCCCAACCGTCTGTAGAAGTTTTTGTACATTACAACTTTTCCTGATATTATCTGAGAAAAATGAGTGCCTCATCTTCATTTGTGGTTTCATTTTCATTGTGGTCTCACACTGACAATGAATTTAAGTTAGACATATTTACTGATCACAGTGGATCAGGGGCTGTGGTCCTAGTGGTTGCCGGGTTCACTCTCTGCTTTGGTAAACTGCCTACTTATGTATGTAAAGTAGCTTTTATGCAGTTCACCCAGCGGTCTTCCCCACTATCATCTCAGTGGGACTGTTTTGGGGTCTGCGTGTGTGTGTTTATGTGTAAATAATTGATTGCTATAGAGGTTTTCGTGGATTGCTGGTGAGACTGAACCAGGCAAAAGAAAAACGCGCTTGACTGCTTTCCTTCACAGTGTGAGTAACATAACTTTACCATGTGTGCTTGCTCGCTGGGATGTTGAGATGGGGAGCTTGTCAGTGTTCCGTGAGTAGATTTAGTTTGTGTTAATGGTGCTGCAGACATTAGTCCTTAAATCACAAATTAACATCATTTTTGAGCCAAACTAAGATGCCACACATACTGTTAGAACCCACCCAATATATTTGATATATCGACTGATATTTGCTATTTGCCAATATCTTCTTATCAACATTTATAATAGCCATTAAATGAAAATTTAAAAAGTAAAGACAAGATAGGAGAAAGACCCTTTGACCATGTTATAAGTGTAGATGTTGCATAGTTTGTCCACACTCTGCAACTTCCCTGTCGAAAAAGACACCACGACCAGCTGATGTAAGCAGGCGTGGAGTGTAAACAATTAATTCACGACTTGTTATGACAATAAAACAAGATTATTTTTAAACTGCATTGTAATATTATCTTGGTAAAGATTCTTTAAAAAACTAAACGTAACACATGTTTATCTGTATATCATGAATTATTCTCATGAATATCTGTATTCATGTGAATAAAAATATCGGTCGTTATATTGGACTTCGCTTTTGAGTTTAAAGCTATAAGATGATTTAGAATAAGTTATGAATAAACCTAAACATGAACAGTAATAACCAATAAATTAATTGGTTATACATACACAAAGACAATCGAGCATGCTGCCATGTTCATCCCAAATAATCAGACCTTCTTTCTTTAGACTTTTTTTAGCCTGCTGCTTACAACATTCAGTCTTTTTTTTCCCATTTTATATCTCAGCATCAAGGATAGCTGTGGATAGTCATGTTCTCCACAGCTGTCACAAGTCAGGCTCAAGGTCAATATAGCAGCATGTTCAATAGAATTTTCTTGAGGATTTTCAAAAATTTGGCACACTGTTTTTTTGTTTGTTTTTTTGCTTAAAGGGGTAAAAAATCATTTGTTTGTTATTTTCTTTGTTTTTGCTTTTTTAATGTAAACATCAATGTCACTATGACCTTGTAACATCTTGCTGAAAGCAATATCTCAGGAACATGTAGATGAAATTGTATTCTGTTTGCGCATAAACAGTAAACCTAATCTGCTGGTCAAAGGTGAAGACCACGGTTATCTGAATACATATATTATATGAGTAAACGTAAACTGCAGTTTCACTGGTTGGCAGAGGTATACCACAAGGCAGAGAGTTTAGTCTCTACTTCTTTCTTAATCTTTCTCAGTCTTTTACCAAGGGTCTTTCTCCTATGCTGGCTTGTTCTTCTTTGCCATCCCTTCTTTCTTTCTTTCTTTCTTGCCCCTTAGCCGCAGTGTCCTTGAGAAAGCAGTGACTTTGCCGGTGAGTGTAGCAGAGCACATCACTCTCTCTCTTTCTCTCTCTCTTAGACTCTCTCTCACTGACTCTAACTCAACACCCTTGCACACAAACGCACCGACACACACACACAAACATTTGGTGGGTCCATAACACAACTGTCAAGCAGGACCACACTGTAAAAGTCTCTTTCCTTTATACTCCATGAATAATTCATCATCACTAACATTGGCTATATGGCTTTATGCAAATGTCGACAAACCTATTGCAGAGGAAAAACTGAGACAGTTGTTTTGTATCGAGCCAACCTTTTGCCCATTTACTTCTCTTTCAGGAAAAGATAGTAAATGATCAGCAAACTGCTGATACAACCAAAAGTTGTCATTTGTAGTCAACAGTAATATAAAATGTTGTGATGATGATCAGTAACTGAGTTACTGTTGAATTTGCTTGGTTTCATAATATGACGCTTTACAAAATTGGATTTATTGCTGAAGTTCAATTACTGTTTCTGATGGTTTGTTACCGAATTCTGACAAATTGCCCTCAGTAGATACTGGAGTTTGGCTGCCAGCATGGAAACACGATGCCTCTGTGCCCTCCCCCTCATTAAAACTGCCCTCCACTAATCTTGGATCATGACAGCCCATTGTTACAGTTTTCCATAGCTCTTAAAATATGGATGGGGTCTGATTGTCTGCTTGTAAGATGAGATGTGATAGACTCTTGTTGCTGTTTGTTCTCGCTCTCTGTTTTCCATTTGTATTGGGTCACCGCTTTTTCCTGCCGCCTTGCGTGTTTTCTGTAGGGGATCATGTATCTTGTGGATAAGTAGCTGCAGTCCTATATATGGAACATGAGATTTGCAACTTTATCTGCAATGTTTGCTCAAAAAAAGATTAGAAATCATTTATTTATCCCATATTTGAGAGTCTGATTTAAATAATATTTACTGCAGTGTAATTTGCATATAGTCTGATTCTTCCTAGCAACATTACATAGGTTCATTTGAGTAGCTCATGATAGTATCTCATTGCCGCCATGTTATCATTCATTCACTCCTTGTCTACGTGTGTCTTGTTCACACTTCCTTATGTAATACATACAGCTGAAAATGCTTCCGTAGCCATGGTGAGCAATCCCAATGGGAAAAGTTGAGCCTGAATCGCTTTCTCACTCTCTTTCCTTCCTTTGTCTAATGCCTTGGTGCAGTTTAATGCTTTCCCCGCATGCGCACACTTGCACACAGATGAGCAGGTCAGAATCTAAAAGCAGAGAAGATGCAGATTTTTAGTCACATGTTGTTTTAATTCATTTGACCAAGAAGTTGTTAAAAAAAACCAACAGACAGAGCGTGAGGATGGTTTTCTCTGCTGCCTGCTTTCCTTCTTGTTAGCGACCTTGACCGTGGTGGCTGGACATTTGGCTGTGAAATACTTGCACAAGAGTCTGCTTGAGAAAAAGGCTCTTTTCTCAACCAAAGCGCATTGGACAGATAAACACCTTCACCTGTTGGATGTCAGTCTTCTAACCTTATAAATTGTAAAACAGCAGCAGCATTTAAGTTCAAGTGACAAAGCCCTCTAGCAGCAAAAGTAGCCATGACAGAAGGAAAGAAGGAAGTCAGAGTTGTCACAATACTACAGTTTCAAACTTAATACCGACACCCAGGAAAATACTCGCATCTTGATACCATTTTTGCGACAAAAAACAACAAAATCAAGAGGCATGCAAATGTATTCACATATAGCCCTGTTTATTTCCAGTGCTTCTGGTGATTTAGAACCGTATTTGTGGTGTTGATGAACTAGAGTTGTTAAGTTCGGCTGCCACTCTTTCAGTATAGTGCTGTTAGACTTTTCTCACCTTCAAGGGTTTTTTTTAGGCGCACACGTAAAAAAACATGCTATCTTGTAAAATTAGCACCGTCTGTTAATGTTACAGACAGCCAGGACTGGCAATGTTTGCTGCCTAGCTCCGACACTAACATTATTCATTATTGTTTTATTGTTAGTCACAGCTGCTAGATCAGGGATGTCAAATATTACGTCCAGGGGCCAGAATCGACCCAGCAAAGACTCCAATCTGGCTTGCTGGAAGGCTTTGGAAAATGTGGGAAGAAAAACTCTATTTTTGGACTTTTAACTTCATTTTCACAAGTTTTAGAGCTTTTCCTACACGAAAGTAATTAAATTATAGATAAATCTGTAATTCTCCACATTACTTCTTGCAATTTAAGCCCAAAGTCATCCTGACAGATTTCTTTAATTTACTACAACAGCATTTCTTTATCAGCATTTCTTTATCTCTGCGTTATATTAAGATATCTCATTGATTAAATGCACAGTTAAACTTTTTACACTGACAGAATGGGAAGTATCACCAGTCTGGCCCACATAAAGTCAAAGTGGGGTCTATGTGGCCTGTGATATAAGTTTGACATTCCCGTGCTAGATACTGCTTTAATAATAACTTAATGGACAGCTATAATTGCTAATAGTTAAATGGTTAACGTTAGTGTGTGCCGGGTTAATATTTATAATAACAGTTTAATACAGTATGCCAATGCTGTTGAAACAGGAACTTTATTGACCTCTCATGATTCCTCATAAAGCTGAGCTGTCAGTCTTCAAGATGCACGCCAAGTTTGTTGCGCTACCGTTCACGCGTTCAGCTGCTAGTGGGGAAGGGGCTGTGTGCCTGCCTGTCCTGCTGCAGTGCTTTGTGAAGTTGTGTGAAGTTGGAGGAGGAGAAGACTGCACTGTTCTTATGAATACTGTTGCAATCATTTTTAATATCTATTAGTATCTGAGTATTAATGTTGTTTTGCACTTCTCAGTAAATATGGGGCCTACGGTACCTTTGCAATTAAAAAATGATCATGTGCTGTCACATTTCCAGAGTTTTGGTATTGAAAGGTACAGTTAGTGTCCGTCCTGTTGACATCCCTAGTTTTTATAGTAAACTTTTGAGTACAGATGTGTCAGGATACCAACTTCAGTCCAAGGGGGCACTGTTCCTTTCCTGTTCTTTTTTTCTGCTTAACTGTGACCATGATAATACTGTAACCTTAGTCAACTGTTTCTTTATTTTAATCAGTACAGTGAAGATAAATTCCCCCCGATGACTTGGTGGTGATTGGCTTCCATTTTGCAAGTCCAAAATATAATTGGTGCTTTTTGATGATTTTGTGCTTCCTTTTAGGAACTATTGAAATTATTATCAGGCCCAAATTAGGAACACATGCAGTTATGCATGAGCAACGATAAATGTCAAGTCAGTAGAGGTTTGTTATTTTTTATTTACTCTGTGACATATGTTAATCAAGCAAACCAGTGATCAGACACACATACACAAGGCTAGAGAGTCGATTTCTTGCTTTATGAGAGAGATCCAACTTGGGTTTAAAAATAACTAGAATATTCCTTTCATTTTAAAGTGTTAATCTTATATGGATATATCATCAGATTAGATATAAGATAATCAGATAATTAAAAAAATGGGTCAATCATAATTCATGCTAAATTGTTTTTAATTATTCATCAATAGTCCCTGTGGCTTGCACGCACGCACACACACACACACACACACACACACACACACACACACACGCACACACACACTCTGTAAGCCTTTTCTGTTTCCCTCATTCTGTATATTTCGATCTTTTCCCCGTCTTATCTTCTCATTTCTAACCTCCCTTCTGGTCACACTCTGCCCCCATCAAGTCCCACCCTTCCTTTCCTTTCTCTCTCTTCCTGTTCCTTCCTCTCGCCTCTGAGTCCCACCGTCTTCTCCCCTGAGTCGGAGAGACAGACAGGAAGGAAGTGTGTAATGAGACAGCCATATCGAGCACACAGCCCAAATTGACCTGCAATGAATGGAGGCACTGATCAGATGCTGCTAAAGCAGTGCAGATTAACAAGCAAGGGGGAAGGGAGAGAAAATGAAGCTCCCTAATGTGGCACACGTTTTAGGAATACTATCAGACATACACAAACCGTTTTTTTAGGTAACAGGAATATATGTGTTCACACAGGGCCTCCGGTAGCTGTTATTATTTAAAAATGAATGTGCTTTTTTCTTGCTTGTTGTTTTACTGAAATCAATAGTTGGTCACTTCATCTGAAAGGTAAAGCAATCTGCATTCAAGACACTGTTTTCTCTGCAGTATGAACACAAGACAGAGAGGAAATAGCTTGTGAGTGAAAATGAGAAAAACAATGACAAAAGCAAGAGAACGAATGGCAGGACACACTCCTATTACTCTTATTATTGTCAGAAGTGTTACTTTATATCCTTGCTGGATATGAAAATACTGGATGTGATTTAGCTTTTGTAGTAAATCTTGCTAATCTGCTCATCTGTCTCCACTCGCCACACTACTGATTTTATTAATGAAAATGGAACGATAGAGGGAGCGTGGACATATTATCACTAACAGTTCTTTGTGGTCGTGTGTGTGCGTGTGTGTGTGTGTGTGTCTGTGTGTGCGCGTGCCTTCGAGTTTGTCCAGTGTATCACAGTAGAAGACCATTAGGGGATTACTTCACATCTGGATAACCCTAGCTGTTCTAATGAGTTCACGACTGTAGTATGCATTTCATAATTTGGATGGCTTTAACAACATTACATATTAAATCATTTCTGGCCTCGATTCTGCCCAGATCATTTTTAATATTTAAGCCCAGTGAAAAACCCTGTTTTGGTGTAAAAAAGTTATTGTGAGGATTTACTAAATATGTGCACTGTCAGTTTTTTGACTGAAAGGTGTGGACACAGACATTTTTGTGCCTGGCCGTATTGCCAACGTGTTTGAGTTTCCCTTTAAGAGCACAACATTTGGAGTAAATCACAAACATCATTTACGAAGGTTTTCAGCAAGTAGTTCACTAAAACCATAGCTTATATTTGTGTCTGATGTGGGGATGATAGTTGCTGCCAGAAGTGCTGATATATTTGGAATTCCAGATGAAATTGTTGTCAGAATGACCACCTAACAGCACCGGTGGATTGCTCAAAACTGTGCGTTCAATACCAAATCTATGCCTCTGCTCTGTCACACTTCACTGACTCATCACCCCAAATGTTTAGGGCTTTGCAAGTCATATTTATGGTGTTCAAACATACTGGTATTTTGATGAAGTAGAGCAGAACTCAGAGAACTGAGCTTAACGTAGGGTGTCAGAGGGAAGTGAAGAATCACAGTACAAGGCACATGGAAGGATCTGTCTTTTAGTGGTTATTACAGTCAGCCAAGCTACGTTTTAGCTTACAGAGTATCAGGTTTTTTGACACATTTCTAAACATAAATTGATCCATAATGACAATGCCAAGAACACAAGAGCATCAGCATCTCACCAAAACTCTTTCAAGGATTTTGCTTCTTTATTATGAAAGTACGGAAGCTTTTTTTTGATCGGGTTATCTCAAAATGTAATTTTTATCTCCAAATTTCATCTCAATAATTCAACATTTTAAGATAATCTGAAATTTTAATACCTACAGCCTCACATCACATAAAGAAAAAAAACAAGTGCAGAGCATGCATTTTTCCACACTTGGCACAGTAACTTTAACTTGATTACCTTAAGGATGGTTTAGGATTCTGAAGTTAACAATATTTGATGTTTTTCTGCACATCATACAACTCAACTAACACAGATTTTAAGAGGAATAGTCTATAATGAAGTAGTCTTTCTTGGGATAAATTCCCCTTCTGAGGTGTCAGATTTATCCAGAGAACGTTTCTCTCACCCTACCTTGTGCAGTATAGAGTCTGGCCTTATATCAAACATGTGTTCATTCTCCTTCAGCTGCCTCACATTGATATGAAATGCCCAACTGGGTTCATAGGGAAACAGGAAACATGAAACCTACTCTTACATTGTAAGATACCATCTAAAATATGTTTTTTACATGGTATTTTGCAGTGTTGCTTGGTGCATTGTGTTATTACTGAAATGAAGTGGCTGCATGTGATTTTGTGAATTAGCGCATTGCTAGTAGATTAGCTAGAGAACTTTCCACTCCCACCGGCGTATGTTTCCAATTGCGACATCTTGCTAATTTGCCCTGGTTAGTAGATTTGGCACTTTGATCTTTCTGTGACCCATTTTTTTGGCTTTGGCCTTACCTGGATCTTTGCCAGAGTAGTTCCAGGTAAACATGAATAAAGTGCAGTTGTAGAATGTATGATAAAGTCCTTTAGGATTAAAAGATATTGGAATTGAAGTTGTTAATGGAATGTCAAAGTGGTAATAGCAGCAATAATACATTTTCATCCTATTTTTTCCCCCAACTCCTTTGTAACAGTGGTTTATTTTATGTAATTTTTGTGCTCTATATCGAGGAATTTAACTGACTTCATCACCAAAGCATTAGTTGTTGGGCGTGGGTTCTAGTTTCATGTAACCTTGATTCAAAAATCTTTTATATTTTGCTAATAAGCTGTTTGTTGGCGATACCCAGCCTTTTTATTGGTTTCTGGTGCATTTATATATTTTACTGGGCACATCAGTGCTTCACGTTATTTTTTTAACCCTTTAGCAGCAGTAATGTGTGTTTATAACCAGTCGCACATGCACGGACCTGCTCAGGCACACACAAGCAGAGTGGTGGGTGGCGCGACAGCTTTGTGTGTTGGCAAACATGAGCTTAGCAGTGAAGATCCTTTCAAGCAGGATTAAGCTGCTAAGTGTTAATGGAATAGACAAGTAGGCCAAAGACCACGAAGATATCACTTACACTGCAACAATCAGTGTCAGTGGGTCTGTGTATGTGTGTAGTCATATGTAAAATAGACAGGAAGTGTAAGTGTGGCAGATTATTTGTGGAAAAACACAGGAGAACATCAACAGGACACACACACAGTATGCACATTCACAAGTCCTCTCACACTAGAGGCCTGGCAGGACCATCTGTTCCTGCTGAAATCAGCACAGCAGGAGCCTACCAGTGTGCACACACACACACAGAACACACTCTATCACACACACACGGTTGCAGCATGCTTCAGTTCTGGCATAGTGATAGTCTATTTATTCCCCACACTGACGCAGGACAGTACTCATACAGTTGAGTTGAGTAAGTTGATGTGGATACACAAATACATACTATACGTATCAGATATACAGTAAATATATCTGTCTGTAGTTTTACACATATGTGGAGAGATTGAGAGATAAACTGCTAGACAGACAGGTAGATGGTCTGACCTACTGTCAGCAGGAACTGCATACGTGTTCAGCTTTCTCCATTTTAATAATCGACCGAGGGGACTAACACTCCCCTGTCAATGTTATCTATTTCCCTTGCAAAGGCAACATCAGCATTTTCTATGCTTTCTCCCATCTCATCAGCACTTTGCTCTGACCTATCCTGCCCTGCACCTGGACACAGTCAAGGAAGAACTACAGTGTAGTCATTTATAGTTCCCTGTAGGGTAACTGAACACTATCATTCTTCAAGAGAAACAGTAAATGCATATTTTTGCAGCCTACAATTTCAGATCGCAAGAAAGTCATCACCCAATAATAAGGGGTGAAGGAATCAAAATGGTAACTAAAGGGTCATATGTGGCCTTAGAAATCAATTAATGGGTTCAAAAAGTTTGACCTTGCCTTGTCTTGTTTATTCTGCAAATTGAAAGATCAATTTTAGTCAATAAAGTGATGTATCATAAATTATCTGTCTCTTTCAATTCTCTTTTGCAAGGTCCTTGCAAAAGAGAATACTTTAGGTATGGTTTGTTTTGGTCTTTAATAACTTCTCAGGTGGAATTAGTTACAAATGGTTAATAACTGAACTGTTAAACGGTGATATTAGCATCTGCACATTTTAGTCATCATATCAGCAGGATGAATAATTAGCAATGAAAACACCAATTTATATTGCGCAATTAAAAAAAGATCACATGCATCACATTTTAAAATTGTTTCTGGTACTAAATTGATTTTCTGGATATAATATTAATTTCATATTGTGCAAGTATTAATAATGATCTTGAAAGACATACTAAATAAACATGAACCAGTATAGGCTGCATGTGAGGATACTAAATATACCAAGAATACTGAGACTGAGACTGAAAAAGAACTGAAGAGAAACAGCAGCCAAAATAGAAGAGGAGAAGAAAAGCTCGAGTAAAATGAACAGATCAGGTGAAATGAGCAGGGAATTCAGCAAATCAGGCGAGTTAGTAGGTGAAGTAATTGTTTGTGTATCCATGACTATTTGTATGTGTGCTTTGTGTGTCTAGTAAATGTGTCATTCAGATGACTTACAACAGGGGTCCCCAATCCCGGTCCATGAGGGCCAGTGTCCCTGCAGGTTTTAGATCTCTTTTAGATTGTCCCTGGGTCAACACACCTGAATCAAATGATTAGTTCATTACCAGGCCTCTGGAGAACTCCAAGAAGGTAATAAATTTAGAAGGTAATTTATCCATTTAAATCAGCTGTGATGGATCAAGGACACATCTAAAACCTGCAGGGACACTGGCCCTCGTGGACTGGGATTGGGGACCCCTGACTTACAACATGGGTTGTTCTAAAACATGTCAATAAACATTTACCTCAATATGTTTGCTAGTCTGCCATTTCTGAAAATACAAATGTTAAAACTCTTTTCATTAAAATCAAATAAAACAATTAAAGGTTTAGTCTACAAATTAATTTCCTTGGAAAATAGGTTGTACCATAACAATTCGATGGAAGTATAAAACCAACACCCACCAAACATTTGATAAGAGTCTAGTTGAAAGTAGCTGTGGCACAATGATTCTCAGGTGTAAAACTAATCTTAATAAAATACTGTGCACTGTACAGTGCTCTCCATTTTGGTGACTGGATTGAGGGTCATAGTATTAATGGGTTCCTCCTTGGCACTGTTTCCATGCTGCAATTTGCAGTTGGCATGACTCTTAATTACACTCAATGTGAAGTTCCCAAAGTTAGCAGTGTGATTTGAATGGAATTGACAAGAAAAAAAAAAGTCAAAAGACAATAGTGACCGCCTGGGGTGTTACAGAATGTGTCCAATCACAGACACAACACCTGCCAAAAGTACATATAAAAGTATTATATGTTATTTCCTAGTACAGCAAGTGTCCCCAGCAGTTCCAATTTAATGGATTACTATAATCATATTACAGTTTCTGCAAAACAGTAATATAACACAGTGCTAAATTCACTAATCGCATAAACAGTTGTGTCATTACTGAGATTACATAATTTATTAAATTATCTGTACAATTAACAGATAGAAAAAGAATCAAAACATGCCCTTTTCCTCCAACACTTCAATAATAGCAGAGCTATAATTATTAAGGAGTGGATGTATACATTAATTGTTATTACACAAAAGGTCAAGAACACAGCTGCCAGAAACGACAATCCACTCCTCCTAACAAAACATAGACTCAAAGATAAAAAAAAAAGCTAGTAGCGACAAACCCCAGACCCACTGGGATGTGTATGACTGTAGCCGAGCAGCTGCTAATAAAAGCAGTGATGAGCAGTGAGTCTCATAGCATAACTGTTTTTACAATAAAATCTAGCTTTCATAAGCTTTTCTGTTGGCTAAATAACTAAAGGGAAGTATGTGTCAACTGTGCCAGTTTGTGGACATGTTCTTTCCTGTGACAGTGCATCTCAGTCCAAGTGCATCCTAATGAAAAAGTCTGTAACTAGTAGTGCAATTAACTCATTTCTTTAGGGGAGTAAATTAGTAAGAAAACCATTGCTGTTGTTTTTTTTTTTTTCAAAATCTAATAGATCTATCTAATAGATTAGCATTTGGAGTAATAACCCCAACATTCACCAGAACCACATTTTGCTATGATGACAAAGTCACACACATACACACACACAAGGTGAAAACAACAGCAGCACAAATGACCTGTCAGTGAAGAAAGTCTTGATTATCTGTCTAGCGGACAGACTGTGCAATGTTAATGAGTGGTTGAAGGTTGTTTCTCCCACTGATAGATGGTAAAAAAGAAAACGCAAAAGCAACCAGTTGACATGTCTGCAGAGCACGATGATCGTAGCCTCCACAGTAGCACCAATAAACCTTCTCCAGTCATAATGAAGACAATGGGCCTAAATAAAGAGGGTTTCCTTTTAAGTGTCTTTCATCCCATGTATGTGTTTTTTTTGGTATATCAAAGACTCATTAATTTTCCTGAAGTGTGACAGTTTTTGCATCCAGGTTTCTGTCGCTGTCTTTTTCTTCATCTCTTCTTTTTAAATGCACACAGCACAAAATGCAACGTCTTGTCTGAGAAAGAAATCATCGAGTGTTTATAGAAGGAAACTCATAGTTCATTATGTGAAGGAGAATCTCCTATAGCCTGAGGCTGAATGCTGTTTACTTGAGCTATTTAGTCTTTGTCTAAGCATCATGCTTTGTTGACATATTCATAATGCTTCCAGTGGTTGTTTGCCTTGATGACTTTAATAAAACCATACACCTGGCAGGTTGTCCTTACCATTCTGTACTTTAAAAGTCAACAATCACAGCGATCAACAAATCTTTGTTCACAGAGTTTTTATTGTAGCAGTAAAATAAGGCCCTCAGCTCTGACCTATACAGGCCTGATTATATTTGAGTTACTACTTCGATTTCGGTCAGCATATTTGAAGAATCAACTTATAGTCATTCTATAGTCTAATCTGCTGTATGAGATATGAAGGTATTAAAGATGCTTTCTCGAGAGAATAAAGATAAGAAGTAATCCAATGAACTTGGGGAATCAAAATAATTTATTCAAGAAATTAGATGCTAAGGTTGGAGGTGGAACATAAATTGAAAAAAAGGACATCAAAATTCAGATGTGCATTTTTATGTTTTTAGAAAGACAACACACTCATTAGTGTCTCCTTTGAGCATGCCACCGCTTCTCTATGTTATCTCCTTTGCTGTCAAAAACCCCCTTCCCTCTTCTCTACCACAGCTGTCCATGTGCATCTCACTGTAACGCTTTCTGTGTTTCTGTCTGTCCATTTGTGTCTGGATCTATCTGCCCTGCTGTCTCACTGCAGTCGAGAAATAGACTGAGTAAACAGACGTCTCAGTGAGCTAGCACCTATTTACACTGTGCATGCTTCATCTCAACAAAGGTGCTTAGAGACATGGCTTTGGTGCATGATTCTGAATTTATTCTGAATATTATGCACCGCCTGGACCCACGTCTTGCGCTATTTTTGTGTGCTGGTTTCTGTGTGGCATGTTTGTCTAACTAATTAACACACGCATTTGCAGATGTTTTCCCAGATGCAAACATTATGGCACCAGTCACCCTCGAGATATCCACACATCAATAATGATATAACACACTGGCTATTCAGGTACCCGAGCAGCCTTTCAGGTGTTTGAGTGCCTGTGTACCTGTTTTATTTAAAGGAGATATGTGGGAAACTGTGTTGGTGAGGAAAGTATTCATGAGACCTAAAATACTACGCCTTGCAAATAGTTATGGGAGAGAAAAATCAACAGTTTAACAACTTACAACATAGTCTTAGCTTCCAGAAACAACATTCTTATTTATACCTGCTCATTTTCCTGAAGAGATTAGCCTGATTGCAGGTCTGCCTTACTGGAGTTTATGTGTTTGTTTAGAAAAAAGGGTATGACAAGCAACAGCAATCTTCCTACATTAAGTTTTAGCTTTTTCTCATGCCGTGCAGCATCTTTTATCTCACAAGTGCATAGATTAATCTCAAAACCGTCAATTCAAGTTAGCAATCTGATAATCAGATGCACTTGATTAATTGATCATCAGCAAGTGTGAGCACCTCTTTAAAAGCAGATTTTTTGTCAGTTTGCTGATCTGAAGCATTCAAGTGTGTGTCAAGGATAAAGGTCATCAGGAGTGATTTTTAAAAAGTTGCTACCCATCAATCTGGGAAGTGTTGTGAGATCATTTCCAAACAGTTTGATGTCCACCGTTCTACAGTGACAAAGATTATTTACAAAAACAAAAAATTCAAGACACCCCAAATTCAGATCATGCGATGCTCAGAGAAATTGAAAAAAACCTAAGAGCTACATCTCAGACTCTACAGATCTCAGTTAGCATGGTAAATGTTAAAGTCATGCACTCAAAACAATGTGAGAGACTGATATATAGGGATGGGAAGTGATAAGAATTCAGCGTTTCCAGTCCAATTATTGATATCATTTATTGATTTGATTCCTTATTCGTTCTGTTATGGATTCTCATTGGGCTCTCACTGGCCCGTCTTTGAGTGTCACCAACATCGCTAAGCAGTATATCTTAGATATTCCTATTATTTGTTCATGTTAGAGGTATTTCTGAACTTTTTGTTGTGATTAGTGTTGGGGTCGTTATAATGTATTACACATATTACACAAAACATTAAATAGACTACGCGTTACATTCCCATCCCTAATCATATAGTCATACAAAATATGATTACTTTATTTTAATTCAAGTTAATGCTGCTAGATGTAGTTCTACAAGCTATTGAATCATGAGCTATAGTTAGCTACAGTATATACTGCTTCTGCAGCTTTTCTATTTCTGTTAAATAAATATTGACAGGGTTTAATATTTCATCTGTTGTACATTTGAGGTTCTATTTAACTGATTTCAAGAAATAGGTGATTTTTTGTTCATGCCTTGATATGTAAAATCTTGAAATTGAACGTGGGCATACTTTCTTTTTACTAATACTGCACAAGACACCACAACTTCTTTACTTATAGTTGCATGTTTTTCATGTCAAATCAGTAATCTAGGAGTTCTCTGCAACTGTCTCAACATAAACAAAATGCACTTTTCTCATTTCAAAATATTTGTTGACAACAATTTGTTTGTTTTGTAATATATGCTAATATCTACTCTGATATCAGACAGAATTGTCAGCTGGTTCCACTCAGTTTCCATCATCAGTGTCACATTAGCTCCACTTTAACTGATTTCCATGGGGGAGATCATTCAAATTCCCCTAAATAATCACTAGAGACCCACTTATCTGCCTGATGTTAACATCATTTTAGGTCGACATTGATGGCTAAAACCCCCCACTAACTGGTTTGGCTGGTTTCTAAGAATTAGAGCAGAGTGAAGTAAAAATAGTGGTGTGGGTTTCTCTATATGTTGAATAGTTACCACGACATGCGTGTCCCCAAAACACTGGATGTTTAAAATATCTCTGTCTTTGGTCACAGAGCTAGATGATGCTAGAGAACAGCTTGAAAATTGCATTGATCCTGTCCCTATCACAGATTAGCTGATCGTTGTCCTCCCGTAGAGCTCGTTGGACCAATATTGTTAAAAATGCCAGAAATATCAAATATCAAAGTTGGATATAATTGGACACAATATTAACATATTTTATATTAGAAGAGAATGCCCTAAAGGTCTTCTCATCTGATTGCAAATACTAAACAAAAACTAAACTCTGAAAGGGAATACATTGTGAAAATTAGCTCTGCCAACGCTAATTAGCACACTCTGTCTTTTGTCAATCGTCTCCCTCCCTTCAGTCTGACTATTCCACCGTTCATCACATTCGATGGTTATCAGATGAGAAAGGTGTAAATTGCTACTCAGAGCCATCTCAGCTAATTCCCAATCTCCCTGCTATTTTGCCTTCATTTTTCTGTCTGTCCTCGTCCATTGTTTCTTATCCTCTGCATTATTCCTTTCTTCTCTGTATGGATGTAGTCACAAACTCTTGGAGAAGGAAGGGCATATTACAGGTGTGTTTTCCCCTATGCATAAACTTCTGGGATGAATATATTCAGTAAATGGAATGAAACTGAGATCATTTCTGCAAGTATGCCTGTGTATGTGTGTGTGTGCGCCATTTGCAGATATATCCATGTCTGTGTGTGCACATGCTAATGTCCATGAGCCACTGCTAGCCAGCATTAATGAGGTAAAGCCCCTGCCAGTCCCCAACCCCACCGCCCTTCTCAGGAGAGTAACACACAATCACGTGTTAATGACCCACCAGCATGGTGTGAATAAGAGGGAAGATGAAGCAAGTGGGGGCAGGGGTGTACAAAAAGAGATGGAGGGTGGATGCAGAGGAAAAATGTAATAATGGGTCAGTGTGAGTCCAGCACCACAGGAGACTTTATAAACAAACAGGCGGATATAGTTTGTCCAGGCAGCACACAGCCATTCATGTGAAAACCTGGTCTACTTAGACACCCTAGCTCCCAGTGGAAGACAGAGGAGGTTGTGCACACAGCAGACAACATGTTGTTAAAGGAAAGTATCAGTCCCTTTTCAAGCATTTTCAGTCTTCTTTAATATTAGGTTTAGATTATATTTTAGATTATTTATCATACTGTGTTTCTATCACTGTACACTTGATTTTAATTAAAGAAAAATGAGAAGGAAACTGCCATGAGAGAGAAGTAAAAGAGAGGGGATTGATGGGGTTGTTTATTACGGAATTGTTCTGGTAATGAGAATCAAATGGGGACTGGCACTTTGTTATTAAGCTTCTTGGCAGGGTGATTCTATTTTCATGTGTTTGTTTGCTCTATTATCATGTGCATACAGTCCTAAGTGGCCAAGGCATGTTGGAAGAAGACTCATCTCCCTCGCTCCCTCCAGCGACTAGCACTGGCTGTAAGTTAACTGGCAAAACACAAGTGTGCAGACACAGGCGCTGCTGCTGCAGCTGCTGCCAGGTGTATTGAAGAGGTAATAGTTAGGCCAGCGGCCAGTGGCTCAGAGAGGGAAAGCTGGAGAGAAAATGAGCTGCTGCTTCTGGTGGAGTCTGTTCGCCTGAGGGGCCAGCTCAATATCTGGAGTTGTTGTTTATCCGATTCCCCTGTCATCTTGCACCACTTTATACTTGTCCCATAGTTTACCACTTTCCTCCTTTTAGCCATTCTCTCTGTTCTACATGCTCCTATACACGGCCAATTCCAATTCTGTCATTTTTCTCAAGCCGTTCACTGCATCTTGTACTCTTTTCTCTTTTTCTCCTCTCTTGTTCTCATTCTTCGTGGGTCTCACTCACTTTTCTCAGAGGCTACAACATCACCACAGTTTAATCCCCCAGCAGGTCTAAGCCAGGAGGGATTGAAAAATAACTAGTGTGTTTATGCTCTCTGCCCCCTGACTTCACCCAACTAGAACCCTTTGGTGCCTTTAGTGTCTACCTGTCTGCTCCATGTGCTTCAGAGTAGTATTTTCAACAATGAAGACACTCTGCACACTTTTTCCAAATTACGACAAGAATTTTTTGTTTATTACACTATCTCAATGAAAAACAAAAAGGCTTTCATATTGCAATAGGAAGACCTTGATATCATTTCTCAAATATACGTAATAGGTCAGTATCGACTGATAATATCAGCTGATTTCATTTTGTCTTGGTTTGTATCCTAGTGCATTGTTTTCCATATAGATCAGAAGTCAGTTTTACTTTATTGTGTGTATAAAGTGTATGTGTATTTAATTATGTATTTAATTCTAACATCTGTCAACATTTTGGGGAAAAAATGTAAGCATTTTATTTGAAGATAAACTGCAAGCGTTGCAGCTGCAACCCGTTATTTTTTTACTGTTTTATTTTTCTTATTTTCAAGTGCTGTTTGTTCTGTGTTGTGTAAGTCATAACAAAGATCTTGTTAGCAGCATTTTTGTTTTTGTATTCATATAAAAAATGTAGTGAAGGAATAGAGGTGGACTGTCCCGCACCGGCATGAACTTAAGCCCCCTGACTCTGGTAGGGCTTTGAGCAGCCAGTTTGTGTGAGCACATTCAGACATGCACAGCTCTGTAAATGTCATTGCTTTGGGTTGAGTGTGGCCAGATGCGCCTGTGTACTGTCACTAGTGATACTGTTGACATTTCATTTTGTGAATAGGAACGTTGTGTATCTGTTCACCTCAGCTTGCTCCATGCTGATAAAACTGGCCTGCGTTTTCATAGAAACACGGGATATTTAGTCTGAGCCATAAGATGAGCTAAGGTAGTAGTCGCTTTGATTTACTTTTTATAGTCATGAAGTGATTATAAAAGCTTTAGAAAACCATAAAGGTCAGCTATTGAGCAGCTATTGAATCATTTGTCATTTGTTTGTTCTTGTATGTTCTGAGTTTCTGCAGGTTCTCTACGTATTTTCTTTTCAGTATTTCTTTACAGTCACTTCTGTTTTTATTTCTCTGAAGGTATTAAAAGCCAGGAAGAGATAAGGTTAGAAGAATCATTACTGTCACAGTTTTTGGAAGGCACGCTCTGCAACATAACAACCTGCTTCACCAAGCCCTAAACACTGTATAAATTTAAATAGATTTTTAGGTCCACTTCTGAGTTTTGTCAACCGCTTCTTTTTTTTAAAAAAAGTTTCTCCCTCTTTGTTTTTAAACCTGCAGTGAACTGAAACTCACTACTTTAGGATAAAGCAGAAGCCCTAAAGTGATTTTTCACACAGTTTTGGCATCGTATTCGCTTATACGCTGAATCTAGTGACACAATACAGCCATGTCTTTTTACAGATAAAGACAATAAAGAGCATCTTATAGAAGTGTCGACTGGTTTGCATACATGTATGAATCAAGGAGAGCGTGTGATGCGTGTAACCAGCGTATGAAAACAAGCACATGTTTGTAATACATCTCCCACCCTCGGACTCCAGCCAGCTGATGAAAAATGAATGAAGGCCTGTGCGTGCGTGTCACTGTGTTTGTGTCCACATGCCTAGCTCCGCCAATCAGCCAATCTGTCAGATCTTTTACACAAGGACAGACCTTGCACTCCTGCTGACAGGATTGTGTACATGTGAGTGAGAGACAGAGAGCGAGTGAGTGCAAGTGAGTTCAGCTGGCTTAGACAGATGTAGGTTGCAGATGCGAGTATGTGTGGTAAGCATGCAGTCATAATTAATCTGTTTTTTGATTGTTTTTATTTTGTGTCTGAGAAGAAATGGTGTTGCAATTCATCTGTCACACATCCTCTTGTGATCAAACTTTCATCCTTTTCTCCTTCTTTTTTTTCTCCATCTATCAGAACTTCCCTATTGTAGAGTGGCAGCCAGAGTTAAAGAAGAAGAGCACATGAGGAGCGGAAGCAACGTGGCATCAACATCCTGACCGGTAACCTTGCTTCTGCACCCCACCACGTGCCCGGCAACTCCAGAAGTGACCGTCAGCAGGAAGGAAACAAGTGACCACTCCTCCTGCAGGCATGGTAATAGACTCTGTGTCTGTAAGTGCTGGAGGCTTGTGTGTGTGTGGCTGTGCTAGTGCATTATCGGCAGTAGAGAAAGGACTTCTTCAGATTGTATGATGTAAGATAAGTTGTACTAGATATGACAACAGAGAGTGTGTGTCAGAGATAGAGAGATACTTGATAATAGATTGTGCTGACAGGAGTTTTTGAGTGTGTAGTAGAAAATTTGAACTTAATCATTATTGTTGGGAAAAGAGGAGAAGGGAATGAAAGAGGAAAAGGAAGTTATAAAAATGAAGAAGAGCCAAGGAAAAGGTGGGCGGTGATTAACAGAAAGAGAGAAAAATGAAGGTTTAATCATTGTTTGGCATTTTCTAGATGACATTCTTGTAACTTTGCAGATTTGTTCTTTTTTATATTTTCATAATACTTGTTCTACATTATTACACCAGTGCGCAGTCACTTGCTGACATGCTAAATGAGGCGTAGATTTGAGGTTCGTTCCTTACATAAGCAAAGGCACAAGTGAGAGAGATGTTACACATCTGCCAAAAAAGAAAAAGATGCCATAAAAAGAACTACCATGTTGTTTAGGAGGAGGAGAGGTTGGCTGAACAGATCAAAGAGAATAGAGGAGGGAGAGGATGACAAGTGGAAGCAGATAAGACCATAAAAACATAAATCAGGGACAGGGGCATGAGACGTGAAAAGTATGAAGGATGTTGCAAGCAAAAAAGTGGGGTAGAAAAGGAAGGTTAAGAGCCTGAGAGAGGTAGAGGTAGAGCACAAGTGAGAGAAGGGATTGATTAATGGTCTTGGCCTGTGACAGTGGGAGCTGTAACCCTGAGGGGGGAGGGGAGTAGAGCATAAGATGAATTATTAAAAACTAGAACAAGAGGAGAATGGAGGAAAAATGAGGACAAAAACAAAGTAAGTAGAAGAGTGGTTTGTAGAGCAGGGAGAAGGGAAATAAAGAAGGAAGAAAGGAAAAAGGTGCTAGGGAGGATAATCATGAATGATTGATAGAAATGGAAAGAAAACAAGATGTTACTGAAGGTGCTGAGGCTGGACGTTACAGAAGAGGTCACATGACTGAGCTCATAAATAACCAAGCTTAATACGACCAGTGCATGCTTGTGTTGCAAAAACAGTACTGTGATTAATCCCGAGTTTTGGTGATGCAGCAAATACTGACCTTGGCAAGGGTGCCACTGTATTAAAACAGAAAGTACACAAACAGCTTCTTCAACCTCTGAGTTTTCTGGATTTGAATAATACACCTGCCCAAAATTTTGGTTGTGGTTCCTTATTCTGTATTTGTCTACCTTAATGTTTAGGTCCCACTCATACAGGGCTAGAGACTGGTTGTGTATTCCCTTGGCAACAGGTTGAAAGAGGCTGCTGGCTATTGCTAGTTGAAAAGAGCATGAAATGAAAAGTATGTGGTCTAAAACCTGGTTCATGGTGGTGGCTTTCATACATCTAGGATTTAACAATAAAAAATTTGCATTTTTTCCTTGCAGCCGATAGTTGCCAGTGGATCAGTGATCTGTCTCTAGCTCTAAATGAATGGAGCTATCACCTTATCGTTTGGCATTACCAGCAACCTCCAGCAATCACTAGTTGTTATGAAACGGCTGTGTGCAGGCAGGAAAAGGACCCAAAGTCCACACTCCGGAGACAACGTAAACTCAAAACAACAGCTTTAATGCCGAACTCAAAGTAACAAACTTCAAAATACAAAGAATAAACGCAGGCATGGAGCCAGAACACGCAGCATGATCGCGACACGGACACAGAGAAACACAAGGCTTAAATACACAGAGGGAGCAATCAGGGAATGGGAAACAGGAGGGAAACACAGCTGGGGCAACTCAGGCCTAACGAGACAAAGGAAGCCAAACCAGACACATTAACATAAGACCTGGGCCTTCAAAGTAAAACAGGAAACATAACACAGACACGCAGACTTGACATGGGGATACAGCAACTATGGATCACAGACAGAAAACCAGAACACTAAAACTCTATCAAACCCACATAGAAAACCTAAACTAAGAATAAACCTATAACCCATAATATAATGAAATGAATAAAATCAAAGAACCAAAACTGCAAAACACTGGGCCGATGACCCAGGCACCCTAACACTAGTAACCAGTCAATAAATACTCATTTTTCCCTAGCAACTGGTGGTTACCAGTCACCAACCAGTCTCTAGGTGTGTGGGATTGAGGCCCTAGTTGTGTCCTTGTACTTTATTTGCTAACTCCTTCATTTCTGGGGAGTGCACTTTCGAATCTGAAATGTGAAGCACTGTTTGTTCATTTGTTTTTTTACATTTAATAATAAGCATATGAAAACTAAATTAAAGTTTGTATGATTTTTATGTTTTTCAAAGTGACATAATCTCATGTTATTTGTTTTTTATACACAATATTCTGGTATATTTTTCATGTGCAGATATGCCATTATTTAATACTTTGTAAGTGTGCCCCCAAAACAGTGCAGTGTCAGTTCGTTTGCTTTAAGCACCCAGGTCATTATATTTTACAGGCAGGCAATAAACCTATAAGCCATGCTGACACATTACCAGGAGCAAAGGACAGAGATTTAAAAAAAGAATTCAATCCTTTATCACAAAGTAGGTTGGGTACTGTAGTTTCGGATTGGGGGATAAATAAACTTGACTGATTACACCAGGCTTTAGATAAATTAGATGAATGTCATCCTGGCTGAAGCACATTTGATAATATTAATGGCATGCTTAACACGCCATAAGGTTTTATAGTAGTCTCCATTTCCCATTTCATCCCATGTTTATCAGAACTCTTGAGATGCTTGCTATGAAGTACCTATTTGATATTTTGCTGCAGCATGGAGTGTGATTTTTGTTTATATATTTTGATGTATGTGTACCCTGCTATTGTGACCATGTGTGCGTAATTTGAAAAACTGCGAGGAAAAGGGAGTGAACAATAAAACAGAATAGAGGGAGTGTGGCAGGCCAGCGTGCCAAGCAGAGTGCAGATAAATCACAGGCTGAATTTTTAATGCAATCTCCCCTAGGCTGTAGTTGTTGCAGAGGAGACACCGAGATGTTTGTTTTTTTAGTATTTCTTCTCCCTTCACTCAAGGCCTCTATTGTGACAGCTCTTTATCTCCTTCGACTCTTCGTGGTTTCATGTGGTGTTAAAGACATGTGACATTTTCACAAGCACCACTTCTGATTTGTTTTTTCCCAGATATTTATAGGTGGTGATTTGTTTTTCTGGGTTTTAGAGTAGCTTCACTGTGGCCTGTGTTGTCAGCTACAGTACATACAAATCTTTGCTTCCTCTGTAGCCTGGTGAAAATATTAAAATCCTTAATTTCTGACCTCCCTCCATCTCCTGCAGATGTGTCACTTTTATTTTCTTTGTTTGGTCCTCTTTTCTCCCTTATCTCATAGTCTCTCCTCACGTTACCTAGTTCTGTGTGCTGAGCACTCACATATCATGTTAGGCACATGCCTTATTAAAAGGAAAAGCACACATCTCATCAGACCCCCCCACCCGTGTGAGCAAACACACACATGAAGTACACTGAAAAAAAATTGGCTGTAAATGTATCCCTATCTCCTTCCCAATGCAACTAATATTGCTCCACCAAGTCTTGTCCTTGGCATTGGGTCACATAATTTATAGCATATGGCTACAGAGAGACAGGACAAGTCAGGGGGAGCCTAAAAGAGACTGGCAGTAATGGAGAGGAAAGACATCAGAATCTGATGCTTCTTGTGTGAAGTAGCTGCTACTGGCAGGGTGCGTGCCTGGCTGCAACACCTTGAACTCAAATGGTTTTATTGCAGACCATTAGGGACTGGATGAGTGGTGATGGATGGAAGTAATGAAAGTAATGTGTGTGTGTGTGTGTGTGTGTGTGTGTGTGTCAAACACACTGCGTTCGATGTGATTGTGTGGGTTTCATGTGCGTACGTCATCCAAATTTAAGGTGTGATGCGAGTATTAAATATTTGTTGGATTTTTGCTGTGACATATACTAAATTGTCTTGCATCGGTGTATCTGCATGCTAATAGAGTAAACATTAAGCTGTAAATGCTGTGTAATGCAGTTATGTAACATCAGGCTGCCAGCTGGTTAGCTTCACCAGAGCTTGAAATGGAGTGTAATTGGTAAGTGTGTGGTCTAAAAGCTTCATGCAACAATGGCATATGAAGGTATATGTGTACACACATACACAGCATGGTGTGTGCTGGTGGCTTGCAGACAGTTAGGATTTAACTATTAAAAATGTGCATGTTTCTAATTCAGTTTTCAGGAAAGAATGCCAGGTAAAAGTTTACTTCACAATGTTGTTAGTTATTTTGGATGCTTGATAGGCTTGGATAGTCATACCAGTGCCACCCAGTGAATTTGATGTTGCTCCTTTGGATTGTGCCACAAAAATATGCCATCATAAGCTTGGAGGCATGCTTTGATGGGATAGACTGTCAGGAACCAGCTCCCAATTCTCATCCATAATGTGAGAGCTCTGGTGGAATGATCTTTGTAGTTAAACAGTGAAGTTATGTTTAAACTGTGTTAATATAGTACATGATTGAATTTTCATCACACCCTTACTATATCATGTCTAGCATTAACCTCCTAAGACCCGGACTCTTCCACGGCATCCATTTTTAATTTCTCTTTGATATTTGGGCTGATTGGGACCTGATGAATGTAAAAACAAAGAATTCCCAGATTTTTTTTTACCTGATTTTTGTTTCTAAGAAAAATGAGATCCATATATGAATATATTTTTTTTAACGACCCCTAAACAAAAACAGTCACCAGAGATCATTTGTAGCAGACACAGCTCAGTAACAGCTGCATTACACGTTCCAATTAACAATAACAGTGAGAGACCTGAACGTCTCTAAACCTGTACGTCTGCGAGAACAGTCCTGAGATTCATAATAATAACAAATACGTTCTAATACCCAGTAAGCTTTTGTTTATACACCGACTTTATTTTCCAACTGCCATTAAAATGCATACCAAAACATAATGTGCTGATATTGGACACAAACTGATTTTGACACTGGGGGCTGTTGCAGATATCGAGATCATGATCCTCGTGTTATAATTATCATGTGTGATATGCACACATGCTCGCAGGACTGGGAAGCATACTATCCAATTGACCTCTAATTTATATAACAGTCAGGTTTATCTCAGTAATCCCTAACAGACTGATGGTACATCATCAACCTGCCAATGCAAAAGAATATTGATCAAAATGTCCCAAAATCACCTGTGAAACTGAGAAATCTCTAAACTCGTTCAGCATACTTATCATCTCACTAAATGTCTACAACATCATGTCAGTACACACTGACTCAGGGGGTTGATTCTTTACAGTGAGCCCCATTTAACTGCTCTGATTTACTTGGTGATCGGAGCAGCTGGGTAACAACTCCCCCCACCCTTGCAGGTCGAGTAGTTCTTGCTCACATACATAGATACAGACACTCTCCTCGCAATTTGGTTTATGGCTGCAGAAGCTTCCATTAGCAACAGCTCATAAAGTTTGCAACCGTCGGTCTGTTAAACACTGTTCTGAGAAGACACACAATATGTGGTAGTCACTGCACTTTAGGTACACAAAGATACTCTCACAGCAGGTACAATCATTTTCTCTTAAGTAACAAAACTGTTTTGGTTTTATTTTTTTTATAAAGGCAATCAATACTTTTTGTTTATTTTTTTGCATAAAAAATACTTACATTTTTTTTTTCATTTGGCCACAAATTAATTCAGAGAAATAATGCACTTTTAATTGATAAAAATTGTTCATGTGTTCTGTTTGTTAAACAGCTGTTTCTACATTATAGTACTGTGTCAACTAAGCCTGGTTCTCAGACCTTTTTTGGTATGTCTTCCTACGTCACCTGGCTGTCTGTGTCCCACCAATGGGGCCATCTCACAGATAACTTAGATAACTTATACCCATAACCTGAGAAGACAGCAGTTGAAACCACACCAAACTGACTGAATTAAAAAATTCAACCCGTCCGTTTAAGCCTCGGTACTCCAAATTAAGATATGATATCATGGTTTTTATTGGTGGTCTATTCTTTAAAGCTGTCTTAATTTACTCCACCAGTTTGTCTTACCAGACTGTTAGCAATTCACTGTGACTGGAGTGTGTAACCCTGCTAAATGTTCTTGTGACATTCGTTATACTGAGCTGCAGAGGCTGTAAGGCTGCAGTGTTGGTTTGTCATTCTGTTAATGGCTTTAGTTCACTCGCTCTATTGAAAGAGTGTCAGCAGTTGAAATACAAATTGGACTATTTAGTATTAAAGCACCTTAGCAAAGTTGGGATGTTTTATAAATATAAATATAAGCAGTGCTTTTCAAATTGCTTAAAGTTTACATGCAATTTCCTACTGAAAAATCTTGATTGTTTGAGCAAAAGGTATGCTGATTTTGAAGTTGACCAGCACATTTTAAATAAGTTGAAACATTAGTGGGGTTTATCAGGCTTCTTTTTATCAGAAAGCAGACAAAAAAGCAGGGAGCATAGCATGCAGTCTGGGGTGGACTCAGACACGGGCCTCTTTAGTGGCACCTGCTCAACCACGTGAGCCAGACAGCACCCTAAGTACTAGTGTTTTTACCATTATTTTGCATCATTTTTACAGCACCCATCATATAAGTCTATGACATTTTTTGACAGATATTCCAAAGAATATGATATCATATTTCTGAATATTAAACTCTTCTTTCTGTGACAGGTCAGCACACCTGTCAGGCATAAGCTTCCACACACATACTCTTGTAATATACCTTCTTGCAGCTGCTTCCTATATTTAGAGTGTATATATTATTTGTTTAATATCCGTCTGCCTGTTTGTGGCATTTTTGACAATATCAGTAATATATTCTAAAAAATATTATAGCAAATTTTTGAATATTAGTTTTAAAATGTATGAGAGATGTATACAGAAAGGATGATATCCATTTAAGAACCATACTTCCAATGTAATTTGTCAACAGACTACAGTGAATAGAGAACACCTTCAAATTGAGGGAAAAGCTCACAAATCCAAATGCAAACATCAGGCAGGACATAGAGAGAACTTCTGAACAGTATGGTACATCACTCTGTTTTTGTTTATTTAAAATAATCTTTAGTTATGAATCCCCATAGCTTCCCTAATATGTTCCATATTTTAGTCTTTTGATGGCAATTTGTTTGTGTGCCAGGATATTGCTCCCACATCAGTTTGATACATTCACTGGCTTTCATGTTAGATTAAATTATTATTGATATTCAGCCATCTGTAGTTGGTAACAACCATACACAGAAATCTGTGTTAAGGTAAATTGCACTAAATGGAATGTTATTAAAAATTTGTGGGCAACTTTCAACTTTCAAGGGTTTTTTTTGTTTTGAAGAGAAAATGTTTTCCAATTGTTGCTTGCTGTGCCAAAAGCCTTGGTTTAAGGTTAAGGCTGGGATGGTACTGGTTGGGGCTCGGGCTAGCATAGGTCCACAGAAAATGAATATCAATCATTGTGATGTCCTGTCAAGTGATAGGAAGACGACTGAGTGTATGTGTATGCATGAAGGCAGTCCTTGGATTTCAAGTAGATTGATAGTAGCACTCATGCTATACTGTGAATGCTACTTGAAAAAGCTCATCACTTCTGGGCATGTGTTTGCGTGCTGTTTCTGATGCCTGGTGTGCGGTTCTCTTTGAGTAGATGTGGGTATGTGTGTGCAGTGAATAAAGGAAAATGTGGGTCTTGGAGATAAGCAGGTCAGCTTTACAGCTTACTAACAGCACCCTCGTTTTGAACTGTATGTGTCGTATGCATCTCGGGCTCCCCAGAACAATATGATAACCCCGGCTGTTTAAAAATGAACCCCATCCTTAAGATCCAAGCAATCATGAAACAATATCTTGACTTCTTTTTTAAAATTAAAAAAAAAAAAAATTAAAACAGGAGAAAGCAAAGCGAGGGAAGTAAAAATAGACAAACCGAAAAGAATTCCAATGATCATAGCAGTAAAAGAGAAAAGTTGAAAATAAGCAAGATGAAAACCACAGTGACAACTCTAGTTGGTGTTCTATTTTCATGTACGGTCACAAAAAAATCCAGACAGTGAAAGAGAGCTGAAATTGAGATTATAACAGAAGTGATGTTGCTACTAACCATCCAAGCACTCAAGAACAGAACTGAAATAATGTCTTACAACAGATATTAATTATCTCTTGTATGAGTATTCCTGTTATTAATTAAACAGCTGCCACAGAGATTTTACATTATGTGTATTGCAGCAAATTGTATGCATTGATAATAGATTGTAATACATTTTCAATGCAATTATGCTGAGCAAAATTAGAATAGCTAATGCATAACACTCAGATGTTTAAATACTTTAGCACTGCAGTTTTTTCCCCGCTGAACAGTTAGCCTTGTAAACCTCTATCCACTGAACTCTGTGAAAGGATGAGGAGTGTTTTCATATGAATCCACATAAGCACCGTGGACCCATCTGGGTGGTATTAACTGCAGGACACAAATCACAAAGGCACCGTTCCACCTGCTCCTCTCCTTCTTCTCTTTACGTCGCCAATTTGTCTCTGAATTTAGCCTCTGGTCGCACAAGCATTTCTGTCATTTATCCTTGTTAAAGATTCTGCACTGCTCCCTTCGCACTCCTCTGTTGTTATCTATTCTCTTCCTTCTTGGCCTCGGTGGTAGGTGCCTTCTATATTCTGTCATTTACCCTCCCTCTGTGCTACCCGTTTCTGAAGCCTTGCACCTGATATCTTTGTGGTGTTCCCCCTTAAACCTCTTACCAAGTAGAATCGAGCATGTGAAGAGCTGACATGAATTCCCAAGGCCAGAATATCTGAGTGACATGTGGGATGGACTCAGTGAGATGAATTTCTGATAGCCATGTGTGCGTGTGCATATGTGCTAGGGTCAGTGGCAGTAAATAGGAGCTGTCACTGAAGTTAGAATTGATTTCTTTCCTATAAAAGAGATAACATGTTCTGTGAGCACAAAAGCAACTTGGGCAGACAAAAAAGCCAGTTGCACGCACACTTTGTGGGATAGCTGTGTTGCATTTTAATTTTGTGTGAAAGTCCTTAGCAGGGCGTCTAAAGTGTTTGTTTGATGGATTAAAGCTCAGTCTGTTGTTGAAGAATCCTTGCTGCAGGGAAAGGAAGCTGTTTTTATGCGTGTTCGTTTTACAGGTATGCAAGCCCGTGTGTTATTGGTTCCTGTACGTTTTAATCTCTCTGTTATTTGTCATTCTCCCTTTCAGAGGTCCTTTCGTTCCTTCAGTAACGATGACCGCCACGTCATGGCGAAACACTCCACCATCTACCCCTCCTCTCAAGAGCTGGAAGCAGTTCAGACACTGGTATCCACTGTCGAGTGTGCCCTCAAACATGTCTCTGATTGGATGGATCAGAGCAGCTGCGAAGTCCACAACCAGTTTGACAGCCAACCAGCAGACAGCACAGAGGAGGACGACCCTGGTGATGAGCCCAGCGAAGAAACTGAGGATTCAAGTGATTGCTACAGGTAGGCAGAAGAAACGCACAGTGGGGCTTTAATTCATAATTTTTGTTGATGTTTTTTTCAGTTAATGGATTATTTTGTCACTCAAACACAAAATAATTATTTTGTCAAATCTACAAACCATAACCAAAGACGTGTAATGTATTACATCAACAGTTCAGTAAATATACCTATGCCTTTAAAGCTCACTAAAGACATTTTCACACATGAGCTTCGGACAACATCAGCATAATAATAATCAATCAAGTGTCTCACTACAAAAAATAAAGTTAACATGGGTCTATGCCTGGGTGGAGCATGCAGGAGGCATGGACACATGACATCCACGCCAATGCTGCTACGGACAGTTATCTGCTCTATTCTCTGAAATTTGCATTCTCACATTTGGTGCCTCCTAAATGAGAGTTCACTCCTCATTTAAACACTAAAGTGTCAAGTGTACAAGTTGTGGATTTAGTTTAGGTTTTGTACAGGGGAAATGACTTCCTAGAGAGATGTCATCACTTTGAAGCCACCAGGGACTTTACAAAAGATAAGATTGTTCTATCTCTCCACATGTTGAGGAAGTTCTGTGGCAAATAGCTGCATTTATAAAAAGAAAGGCACAGTTGAGAAGCCTGAATTTCTTCATTCTTACGTCACATAAACAACTTTAGATTTGTTGTTTATTCTTCTTTTGCAACCTAGAGTACTGAGTCACTGACAAAAAAATGTCGGCACTTATTAGTGTTGTTTACTTCTCACAGAGACTGTTCATGCTAAATACTTTTTTATGCAGAAGGAAGAAATGAGGTAAATACACTTCTCTGAGGTAGAAGGATCATATGTTGTTCAACAGGAAATGAAACAGCCTCCACTGGGGGCTCCTTCTTCTTGAATCTTTTTATTAATGGTTCAGTAGTTTTTACTGATATCTTGAATGGCCTTGTCTGATCTTATTTTGCTGTGTGAATTGGAATTTTAGTATTTTAATCTTTCAAACACTTTTGTGTTTGTTAGAGATTCAGATATTACGCTGATGAAAAGAGGTTTGGATGTCCCGTTGAGTCGACTTCATGCCTGCAGTGCAGTTCTGTTTTTCAGGTCTCGCACAAAATTGTAGGTTAATTTTATAACAAGGTTATTGTTCTCTTTCATCATATTTAACTCCCTGAGAACTAAGCATGGATTCCGTCTTTGATATTTACTAATTATGAATTAAAGTGTTCATATGCACATAGCTTAAAATCTCATACAAGAGAAGACTTTATATATTTATTTATTTATTTATGTGTTTACAGGGAGTCCAGCGGTGGCGGCTTGTTGTGTGGAGTGATGAGGATCGGCCTAGTGGCCAAAGGACTCCTGATCAAAGGTGACATGGACCTGGAGCTGGTGCTGATGTGCAGAGACAAACCCACACAGACATTGCTGGACACTGTCTGTCACAATTTACCCACACAGATTGAGGTTAGAGACACACACACAAATGCACCGAGGCATGCATGCTTCTCTTGTTTTTTCACTTTCACCTTTAATCTTTGCATTAAACGCACAATCACATCAGTCTGACAAATGTAATCCAGGAATGCACTATTTTTACATCACACTCTTCTTCAATGTCAGAAATTAAGCCGTTTAAATAAGCTTCTACATTTTCTTCCTGAATTCACCAGCTCTCACTGTGTTGTGCTTGTGAGTGTTGAGGAGAGTGTCATGAGTGGTAGCGTGAGCATAAGTAGGCAAGTGACAGCAATATTGTCAAGTGAGAAGTTGAGAGGTGTTTGAGTATGTATGAGTCATGTGTGATTAATACTCTCGTCATTACGTCAGTGTCACATTTCCTCATTAATAAGTCATGGCAAAGAAGTGAGGTCCTGACTTTCATACATACAAGATACACACGCATACACTTACAAACACACACACAATACAGCTCTCTGAAGGACAAGTATCTCTTGTTTACAACCTGTGACTTTGACCCCTGTTTGTTTTATAATCTAGGATTTATACCATGTGTTGTTTCAGTTGGGTTACACACCATTTAAATTATTTCATTTGTAGGATATACATCACTGCAGCTTGGTGAGGGGATCTGACTGGAAGGGAAGGATTTAGCAATATAACAACAAATGTAGGGAAACACTTTCCAACGTGGCTGGCAAGTGCAGAAATTACCCAATAAATAAATAGTGCCAGAGCACAACCTCTCTGCTCACAATTACATTTTGAGGTGGAGATGGAGAAAAAGAGCCTGTGTGTGTGTGTGTGTGTGTGTGTGTGTGTGTGTGTGTGTGTGTGTGTGTGTGTGTGTGTGTGTGTGTGTGTGTGTGTGTGTGTGTGCGTGTGTGTTTGTTTCCTGTGGGTGTGTGCACACAGAGAAATAATCTCATGTTGCGGCCCAGTGACCAGCGATTTTGAATTTCCCATCAGAGCCAAATGGGATGTAGATGGGCCCTCTGTGACTCACTGCTCATTTAAAGGCCAACTGGAATGTAGACATAGCCCAGATATACTTGTTTTTGTCACTTATAAAGACTAGGTAGCTTATTTTCCTTTAATGTTGTTTTCTAGACTTAATCTGGCTTAATCTTGTCAGCTACTCATGGCCAACTCAAGCTTAAATTTAGCTGAAGAGGGTAAGGTCTGTTTTGGGCTATTACAAAGACTTGAATTCACTGTAATTTCAACCATTACCAACCGTTACAGTACACTGAGACTTAAAGTGCACATAACAGAAGGCAGGCAAGAAAATGATTGGACTCAATTAATGATGTCAGAATTGTGTTTGACAGCGTGAGAGTTCAGACTTGTTGTAAAGAACAGACTAGCAGCCCGAACACTCAGGAACGCAGGCAAACAAGCGAATACAGATCTTCCTTATTTAACTTACACATAAGCTTTATTTGACATCCCTTTATTCAATATTTTTAATCACTCATGACTGTATATGCTTCATCTGGGCCTCTGTGTGTGTACTGATCTTTGCATGTCTTGTAGGTGATATTAAGCGTGTTAATTTGTTTAAGTTTGTTCTATACAGTACAGGTGTGTTAAGTAACGGTTGTGGCTGCTGCGTATGCTGACATGAACATATTAGCATAAGTCATCATGTCGTAGTGCTGACCAGCGAGGTCAACTGTAATTAATTTCTTCAGAACAAAGGTTGAATGATGCACAGTGCGGACAAGGAAACAAATGGGTGTTGAGAAAAATACATAAACAGTGTCTGAAAAACTTATACAGAAGATTTGCCAGATTTCATCAGATATTACTTGATATCTGTGTCTTCAGTAGATTTTACAGCTCTTCCAGAGTTTTATATAAAGGCTATTTGATAATTAGATGCAGAAATTGGGAGTCTATATTCTAACCTGCCAGTGATTTGAAAAAACAAAAAGTAAATATCTTTTGAAGAGTCCATGCGATCTTTCTGTCTTCTTACACAATCAGTTCTGTGGTCAGAAGTATCCCTGGGTGTTTTTATGGTGTCCACAAGACTAACTACCATCACTCATTTATTTTCACATGAAAACTTCCCCTTATTAAATCTATGTCTGTTGACACACAACAGAAGCTGACAGGAGAGAAATATGAGGTCACAAGCTCGTTGCCTGAGGCAGCCATCTTGGTAAAAACGACAACAGAGCCTAAACTCACTTTGAAGATTACCCTCACCTCACCGGCCATGAGGGAAGATGACGAGGAAGAAGAGGAGGAGGAGGAATTGGATGAGGAAGAGCAGGAGCTGGAGAATGGGGAAGAAGGAGAAGAGGTGGTGGAGGGGGAAGTGGAGGAAGAAGAGGAAGACCCAGAAAGCAAAAATGGACGAGGTAGGAACATAGGAATAGAAAAGTTGTTCTCTGTTTGGCCACACCTCAGCACATGCACAATCAATTGGTCTTTGTGTTAACTATGTATATGTTATTAGAAAACTCCACATTTTTTGTCAGACAAGAGGTTTGACCTCATGAACTGATGCTGACACAGGACAAGACAGGTACAGGCAGAGGTGGGTAGAGTAGCCAATCATATTTCAGAAAAACAAATACTCAAGATGAATGTTTTAAAAATGTCGATATTATTTTACTGATTTGACAGCCTGCTACACGGTGATCCAGGTTAGTTGCTTTCAAGTGTGTAAGTAGAACTTTCTTCATATGATAGAAAACTAGTATTACACAGTGCTTAGAGTCATCAAAGATGACAAAAAAAATCTCCACAAACAAGATGCTGCAGACAAAAATATATAAATGCCAAAACAAGGAAGCATTAATAATGATCTAAACCCCTGAGGATGGCTAGTCCCTAATCTAGGAGCCAAGAAAAATGCTCATTCACCACAAATCTCAAACTTTAAGTGGGCCAAAGCCAGGAGCTGTGAACCTATCAGGGCCCAACAGGCTGCTAATAGGTAGGAGATCAAAACAGCATTGTTCTTAAGAAGTAGTGAGTGGATTAACAGTTTTTAATGTCACTCCTGATTTTCACAGAAAACCTGTATAACAAAATCGAGGTGATAAGAGATTAAGCAGCTGAACTTTGGACCAAGTGCAGCGACATCTTGGCTGGAACAAGTATTAAGTGTATTACAATAGCCATTAGTCGATTCGATAGAATAGCGTTTGTTTGTTAAACCTTTTGGAAAAGGGAGACACAGTTTGTCAATAATTCTTAAAGGAGAATTTATTTTAACCTGGATCGTTTGTCATTAAGGTTGTAGAGATTTAGGGTAGCAAGGAGCCACACAAATCTGGCAACTCATCAGCTGACCAAATCATTGTTTGTGTGTGAGGGCATGGAATTTTATTAACATTATTCTACATTATATACACCAGTAAGTAAATATGTTTTTAAATTGCATATAATTTTCCTTTCCACCCTCGCTAAGTACTTGGTTAAATGGGGTCGTTTGATTTTTGTTTTTTTTTCTCTGTATTATTTTAGGATCTTTACTTTACGGTAAGAAGCACCTTGAGGCAACTGCTGTTGTGGTTTGGTGCTATATAAATTAAATTTAGTGAATTTCAAGTAGAGAGCTTCTCTATGCCCCATTCACAATAGTACTTTTTTTTTTGGCAACCAGGAATCGAACCACCACCCACCGTTTAGTAGATGACCTGTGCTACCTCCTGAGCTACAGACCCACTCGTGCCGGCCACACCTTGACTGTTCTTCAGTCTGTCTGGTTAATTTGAATTGGAAAGCCAAATTCCAAGAATAAAGCAGAATAAAGTTTGGCCAGTGATGTTTTGTCCCTTGAATCTGCCACTGTAGCAGCAGCAGTTTTTCATGGCTTGTTGCATTAATGCCTGAATTAGTCCCCTTATCCAAACCAATTATTACAGAAATACACTGCTCCTAAATGTTTCAGTTACTCTAGTTACTTTATGACATTTTACAAAGTAATTAAGGAAAATCGAGCTGAAAAGCTCTGGTGTTCAGTCTGCTAACAACCCATCCCCATTCCCCTGTTTTCATGTGTAGCAGTTACTGGTTATAATTGGTTGTGGGATGTAAGATTGGGAACCAAGGCCAGCAGGCCAGTGAAATCAATAAGCAGCCAGTAGCAAGCTGCCCATCTATCCTGTGGCTCTCATCCAACTAGACACTCAGGTCTCAGAGAGAGATGAGCGATAGCACGAAGGTTTGCCGTACATCATTCCAGATGCCTCGGCATGATAGAGAGGACCCCTCGTATTTTCTCACCAAGGGGAACACATCGGTTTGCACACATGTTCACTCAGCTGCAAGGAGGAGGAGGAGGCCACACACACACAGTCATATTTTGTAAAAATACCTGTCACACTGGATATCTAACTCTACAGGTTTATGGCGATCATATTTTAAAGTGCAGGGTCAAATACTTTTCACATTAACACATGCAACAGCCGGCATAAACACCAGTGGTTTAAGACTAGTGGCAGTGCCTGTTTTAGCTCTGTTTAGGCTTGTCAGGAAATGATTAGCAAAATATTAGGGAGATTAATTATCCCTAAAAAAAATTGTTAACAAAAACTTTCCATGTTTCCACGAATGCAGATTGTTTCCATAAGCTCTAGCTGAAATGTTAGACGGTGAATTATGTCTTCTCAGCTGATAACAGGTGATCATTTATACAGTATTTTCCAGTCACTTTAATCCCATTTGGGAATTGGGGTTAATGTTAGTAGGGTTAATTTTATACATTTGACAAGTTACATTTTTATGCTACAGATAAATATTTTATTGAAGATATGCACATGTTTTGCATGCATGTGTGTGTTTTACTCACTGATGCAGCTCACTTGCTTTGTGTGGTAAAGGTGGGGGGGTTCACTCCTTTTTTTAAAAAAAATCTCCCTCTGTACTCAGTTATAAAGGGTAATCCAGAGAGAGATAATGATAAAAGAAGAGCGCTGATTGAGAGAACAGTGGGAGGACAAGCGAGAGGAGAAAGACTAATGATCTGCTAGTAGCTGAGCTGTCCAACACACAGCTGGGCCCAGTCTGACAGACCTTAGGATTTACCAGGACACGTCACACTGAAACATAGATTGCACACTAAGGCATGCCATTGTCAGGAAACGCTACACTGCATTTTATAACGCAAGATAAATGCTTTCACTCCGGCACGCATCGGACGCATTTGACATTTAAAATTAATGCCTCTCGAGGCTAGGATTTTCTTTTTATGGGAGACTGATGAGGAAAATATTTACCTAGTTGTGTTTTCGTAGAGCCCCAAAGGGCTCTTTAATGTGTTTTATTTTATCTCCAGTTGGTCCCGCGCACAATAAAACCTTCTTTGGAAACCCCATGTAACGGCATTCATTCATACACAGCTGCGTTTGATTCAGCTTGCCGTGCATATCACTGACTTTGTGCTGTTTCTCGAGTAGCAGGCCAGTTGAAGCTGCACTAACCCAGCCAGCCCTGTGTGTAGGGCAGCATGAATCAAATGCTTACATATAAAAGTATAATGCTCTACTTTTACCAACCATGATGCTCTGACTAAACCCTGCCTTGATCCCTCTTGTGTTGTGTTTGTCTCAGACTGGGTCAAACTATCTTAGATTTTTTTTTCTTTTCCTTTTCAGTTCTACTTTAGGAGCGCTTGATTCTGTGTTTGCCCAGACAGGTTGTTGAATTGCTTTCTCTGCACCATCATTTTCTCTATGAGCCTGTGAAAATCAAGTGCACCTTAAGTAATGCAGAAGACAAACAAAACTGCTATTTTGACTCCTGCCTGGTGCAGACTGGATCAAAATAAATAAAATCCTTGTCAAATACATAAAGGAGAGATTGATTTACATTGCTGGGCACAATAAAAATGACTCGATATGCTCCAACTGTGCTCACACACAGTAAATCAAACACTCCTTAGGTATTTGTTTTGTGTATGTCTGTGGGGGGGGGGGGGGGGGGGGGGGGGCTCTCCATCCCACAAAGTTGTCTCTTCCTTTGTAACATTGGTTGCTCTGATGTTTTTTTTAGCCACTGAGTGGATTTAAAATACTAAACCGCTATTCAGTAGCTTGTGCAATTTTCAACACATCTCTTTCTAGGATGGACAGTAAATTTATGATAATATGTGGTGCAGTCAACACACATTTGACTCATCCTAGTGTTGAAAATGGCACTCCATTTAAAGAGTGAGGAGCCCTTGATGCGCATCCATTGCGGATCTGTAATCCGTGCAGCGAGTGAGCACTTTGTACAAGGAGAGAGCAACTTTATGGCATGAAAAGCACCTTGTATGTACCAAAAATATCCATGCATGTGTGTGTGTATGTATGCTCACACACACGACTTCGGGTGTGTCTGCGTACATTCACGCGCGCAACACTCAAACACACACACTCAAAGCTGACGTGTGTGTGTTTTACGTTCTCTATATTGGGTTGTTATTGTTTTGTGGCAGTGTTGGGTGCTGCTGCGCAGAGAGTGGAGGCTGAGGAGGAGGAGGAGGGGGAGGTGCTGGATAGACACAGATGTCTGTTGGCCCTGGCAGCGCTGCGACACGCCAAGTGGTTCCAGGTCGGCACCCACTCACTTCCTGTCTTCGTGCCCGATGCTTATTGTAGCCTGACGACTCACCCAGAGAGAATAGTCAGATAGAACTATACTGCCTGTTATGCACACCCAGGGAGTGTAAATGTACTGATTTTACTAAAATAGTAAAATTGAATGTGTATGTTAGAACAAATGCAAATGCACTAATGTTTTCTTTTGTCCTCTAATTTGCATTTCCAGTTTGCAGGATGTTGTTTTGCAACATCATGGCAAAAAAAGCCACTTTATACATACCTGCTCCAAAAGTTTAGTGTAGAACTGGAAAAGGGTAAGATTAAAAGTTTTTTGTAAAAAAGTATCGTAGGGCTACAAAAGCAATGGTTGATACTTGTTTTTCTTTTTGGCAATTATGTGAACCTGCCTGCTCCGTACAACATGTCAGTGCTTCCCTTCAATTCTCCTTCCATACCCCTTCCCATCTATCTCCCGACTCATTTACCTTATTGGCAAAAAGAAAGAAGAGGAAACAAAAGAAAATAGTGGTAGCCTGTGTATATTCTAGAGACAAACACAAAACACAAAGAAAAAAATAATAATAAGAAGAAATAATAATAAACATATATGTTCAGTAAACTAATTGAACATCTTTCGCGACGCAGAGTTTTAGAAAGATCCAGTCGCTTCCTTTTGACTGTGGCTTTGTGATTTTCTGCAGGCGGTAGCCTGTATGTGTTTGAACAAATACCACTGCTCCTATACTCAGTTTGTTCCCTTTTCTCCTCTCCTTTAATCTTCCTCTTTGCCTCCCTCTGTCTTTTCCTTCCACCATCTCAGGCTCGAGTGAACGGACTCAAGTCCTGCGTTATCGTTCTCAGGATACTAAGGGATATGTGCAATAGACATCCCATCTGGGAACCTCTGAAGGGATGGGTGAGTGTTGTGTTCGCCTTGTTGCTCCTGTGTTCAACTACTTATCATCTGTAAATCATGTGTTTTATGATTAAAAACTAGGCAATGTATGTAAATGAAACAGGTTACAAATTGAGCTACTTGTGTAGATGGTTTAAATACACTCACTGGACACTTTAATATGTACACCTTGCTAATGCCAGGTTGGACCCCCTTTTTCCATTCAGAACTGATTTAAGTATTCATGGCAAGGTGCTGGAAACATTTCTCAGAGATATCAGTCCATACTGTATGACAGAGTATTGGGGTCACATAAAGAAAAAAATGTTAGTGTTCATTTTGAGAATAAAGTTGAAATAATATTTTGAGAAAAAAGTCAAAATGCAGCGATTAAAGCTGTTGTTTCAAGTCAAAGAACTGCCACAGCTGCTACACCCTCTGCAATATGCCTTTTGTAGATACGCTATTGACATTGCACTTCACACTCAGTCTTAGTGACATGAAAACTGTTTCTCTTTTAGCACATAAGCACAATGTGGTGATAAATGTTGAAAAGATGGTGCAGAAAGCTACATCTAGTCAGAAGGAAAAACTGGGGGAGAAAGTTGTTTCACAAACTCATCTACGCGAGGCATTTTGTAAAGCTTATATCAGCCCTAGTAGTTGTTTCACTTAAATCTCTACATTTTGACTTTTTTCTAAAAACAATATGTTGAGTTTAATCTGGAAATTTTGACTTTATTCTCCACATTAACAATAATATTTTTGTTTCTTAATGTGACCTTCATGCTCCTTCATAATACATCACACAATAGCAGCAGATTTGTCGGCCACACTTTTTTCTTATATTCTGTGGTCTAATTTTTGGAGATCCCATACAAACTATAGCCTCAATTTTCTGTTCTTACCTAACAAGGGTGGCATCAAGTTCCTGCGGCTGGAGCCCATCTGCTCCAAAATTCAGAGTGTTGTGCATTCAGAGACACTTTTGTGCATATCTCAGTTGTAAAAATTGGTTATTTTGCATTCCCTTTCTATCAGCTTAAAGCAGTCCGACCATTCTCTGACATCAACAAGCCCAGCCAAGCCCATTTCTTTAAAGTTTACAGATGGTTGTGTGGAGAAACCCCAGTAGATCATCAGTTTCTGAAATACTTAGACCAGTCTGTCTAGCATCACCAACCATGCCACATTCACAATCACCTAAATCAACCTTCTTCCCCATGCTCAGTTTGAACTCTGTTTTTATGTCAACTTTTTTCACAGCCCTTGGAGCTTATCTGTGAGAAAGCCATTGCCACCTGCAACAGACCCCTTGGGGCAGGAGAAGCGCTGCGCAGAGTCATGGAGTGTCTGGCCTCAGGCATACTGCTCCCAGGTACTTGGTGGGGTGTATTCATGAAGGAATTTGGCTACATTCACACTGCAGGCGAAAGCCCATCAAATCCGACTTTTTTGACCCCATGTGACCCATATCCGATCATGGTATGACAGTGTGAACAGCACAAGTCCGATATTTTCAAATCCGATCTGTGTCACTTTCGTATGTGGTACTGAATCCGATACATATCTGATGTTTTAGAAAGCGACTGCTGTTTGAACGGTCAAGTCGCATTAAATCCATCTTTTACATCACTGACACAAGACAGACGCCAATTACCAGTGCCGGAGAAGCGCCCGAGAAGACATCGTGAACGCTTCCTGACCATCCACTGTAGATGTTAGAGAAACTGTTGGGAAGACAACGTTGGAGAAACGTGAACATTTTATTTGTACTGTATAATCTGCAGATTCTGACAGAAATCTGCAACTATCCTTTGAAGCACCGCTCCTCTCTAAAACAGCAATAAGGATAATTATTAGGCCATATGTAAATAACAAAATAACTTTATAACTTAAGGCAAAATTGGGAAACGTAAAGTCCGAAACAAGTCTTTATATTAAGGCCATCAGTCAAACAATACTGTTTGGTCTGGGTCTAAACAGAGCGCGTTGTGTGTGAAGTCTTCTTTTGCGCATGCGGGCCGCTTTGAGGGTTCACACTAGAGCGCGTTTGCTGTCACAAAAATCGGATTTGATTAAAAAATTGGAATTGAACATTAAGTCCTGCAGTGTGAACGTGGCCTTAGTGACTGCAAAGATTTGAGTAGATGAGGATGTATTTTCATACAGTTTTCTGGCATTTCTTACGAGGAGAGCTAAATAAAGTTCTTAATGTGGGTAGATGAGGAGATATATCACAGCTCTGCTTGACACATTTTTGAGCTGTTTTTAAGAGAGGTCGAGACATTATAAATGACCCAGCAGAGCACAGCTGTCTGAAGCAGGTCATCATTATGGAAGCATCTTAATTAGAGCTAGCTTAATGGCTTCTTTGCAAAGTGTTCTGCATCACTGGGTAAAATTGTCTTTGAATAAAGCTAATTTACTTTGGATCGAAAACCAGTGTTCTCCTCTCGGACTGGTGCTTTTCAAGTGCCTACTTTGAAGGACTGAAAGGAGCTATTTAAAAGTGGAAGAGTGGAAGTTTAACAAACTGCAAATAAAAAATAACCTATTTTAATTCAAAGGGAAATGTATGCCACACTAGAAGGTGAATGTTTATTTACCTACAAGATGTTTTTCTCCATTCATTTTAATTCTAAGATTTTCACTGTCTCTTTTAAAGTCATGCCCAATTAAATGCTGCTGAGCTGCACCGTCGGCACAGAAAGTGACAATGACTGACTTAGCATGTCTGTGTGTCATCTACTGTCACTTCCCCCAGGAGGCCCAGGTTTACACGACCCGTGTGAGAAAGAGCCAACAAACACACTCGCCAGCATGACTGACCAGCAGGCTGAGGACATTACCTTCAGTGCACAGGTACACACGTACAATGTAGTTTAACTATGGCATTGCTATCACCCAGTGCTTCTTGCCCTGAGCTGGCAGTTTGTGGGAATCACTCAGCAATATGCCCATTAGCAAGACAGGAAGACCTCATTGCTGCCCCAACCACTCATTCTGCGAGCACACACACACACACACTTACATTCAGTCACCAGAAAGAGCTGTGTGGTGCCGCATTTTAATGATTGGTGTAGGAAGCTATTGCCATTGCAAGCCATAAATCCATCTCTGACACCTCGAGGACAGTATTTATGCGCGTGTGGTATTTGTGTGTGTGTATGTGTGCGTGTGCCGTCATGTCCTTTGACACACACACTCGAGCGAGCAGGGCAGCCTCTGAGCCTCGTGGCTTAGTGAATCTTGCCGTCCATTTCCTTTTGAAGGCAGCCTGGACGAGGCTGGAATGTCAATGGGGATAATTGCATTGGAGCAGATACAAGAGCAGATAGGAGAGAGAGAGCTGTTCTGTCAATGAGCTGCACCAGGTGTCATTAATATCTGAGACACTCTACCCCCCTAATAGATTTATATTAGCAGAGTCTCTATGTGCCATTTGGTTATCTGTTTGTGTAGAATGGGGATGCATGTAAGACACTGAGCATGATAAGTTAACATAAAGACAAATGAGTCATTATGGCTGAATTTGGGTACAGTTTTGGTGCTGTGTGGTGCAAGATAAGAAAGTGTTTTGAGGTTTTTTTTAAATTGTATATTTAGAAGTTTGCCCATGCATTATCCAGCTTTATACTCCTATGTATTGCAGATTCACTTAAGTACAAAATGTCCATTGTTGTTTAAGTTAATTTTCTCGAGGTTAAGATTGTTGCATCAGCAGAATATGTGACTCCTCATCGGAACAGTTCTTCTGTCTCAGATATTCAGGATATAGCAAACAGCACAGACGTGCTGTGAGTTATCACAGTGTAAAGAGTGAAGGAGCTTCTTACATGTGTTTATCGACTCTAGGCTGTACATAAGTTAAATATTGTAGGATATTTTGACTCTCTTTATTTAGACCACCAGTTGCATCCTTTTTAATGTTTTATACTGTTTTTAAAATAATTTAATAATGTTTTATAATGCTAGTAAACATCTTAAATACTGCACGCTGTGCCTCTGTTGACATCCAATCTGTCTCATTTCAAATGCGTTTCTCAGCCTTCATCATCTTTCTTTTTGTGTATGGTGTGTGATTTGTGTTCAACAGCATGCTCTCAGGCTCATGGCGTTCGGACAGATCTACAAGGTGTTAGAGATGGAGCCTCTTCCCTCAAATAAACCATCGCAGAAATATCCGTGGTCTGATAAAGAAGGTGTGTATCTTTTTTTATTCCCTATTGCTGCTCTGCCTGTCCATCCAGTTCTAGATCAGACAAGGCCTTGGCTGTCTGCTCACACTTGTCATGACCTTTCTGGGTGTATTATGTGTTTTCTATGCACTTCTGTAGCACTGCCAGCATCATCAGAAAGGCTGACATATTAATCATAATAAAACTAGCTTCAGTGATGTAGCTATGTTATATACATTTTTTACTGACCCTGTCTCCAGTGCCACACTAAGGATTTTAGCTTTAGTGAAATTGCTTTAGGTTGTGCATGCTTTCTGCAGGAAAAAGAGAGACTCACAGAAATCTCATAAGATCTTGAGCTGGCACATAGCCAAAGTGACTTTCGTGGAAAATCGAATCGGGCCTTTTGAAATTTTGATGCTGACATGGAAAAAGCATTTATGGATTAAGGTGCACGTAGGGCACGATCTGGTATGTCTTCCTCATTGTTTGACTGTTTGCTGGTCTGCCTGTCGGCTCTGTTTATCTTCTCTGTGTGTTCATCCGTCCTGTGCTTGTTCTCTTGCATCGTTTGTTCTCTGTGACATTGCCTTTGTGTGTTTTTGTCATACACAAGTGCCACATGTGTGAGTTGACATAGACATCTCTTGTAGTTAGTGATTAATTAGTAATTCTCTCTGTGTTTATCTGTGTCTCTTGATTTTAGGGTTAGGTTTGAAGAGGCCATATGATGATGGAGCAATGGATGACAAGGACCTCATCAAGAAGATGAAGAGGAATCTAAGAAAAGGTACAAGGAGGAAGACAAATCTAATATTGTAGTCTGCTTGTTATATTTTAAAGCCTAACGGTGCGTATGATTCAAAGTATGTTCTTTCATCATTCGATTTTCATGATTTTATCTACTGAGAAGCCTCACTTATCTTCACCTTGTCTCTCTTTTGTTGCTCCCTTCCTCTCTTTTTCATTCCTCTGAGACACATCGATGCTATTGATTGTTGACATTTTAGTAGGCCACCCAACCATTCCTAGCATTTTCTTTGTACAAGGAGAAGATGAACCACAGCTAATCGAGGCAAAGAGGCATTTCTATATATTGGCAAAAAGGAGGAAAGTGATTAAAGGCACCTTTATTCCTCATAAAAACAACTTGGCAGAATGCTGAAAAACATTACAAATTACCCTGATTTTTCTCTACTCTGTCCAATTTCAGCTTTTATAACTTTTGCATTACAGTTATTAAATGTACCCTGGTTTGCTTTATGTCTTACTATTACTCTCTCTTACCTGTTTTTGGCCTTAGTCCTGGACAGTAAAGCCATAGACTCCAACCAACCAATGAATGCCCTGATGCGGCTGAACCAGATCCGGCCAGGGCTGCAGTACCGCCTGCTGTCCCAGTCAGGGCCGGTTCATGCTCCAGTCTTCACCATGTCTGTGGACCTAGATGGAACAGTTTACGAAGCCTCTGGATCCTCTAAGAAGACTGCAAAGCTTCACGTTGCAGTCAAGGTAAGCTTGATTTCTGTGTTTGATTACATTTGTGTCTATATATTTTTTAAACATGGTTGGTTAGAAATGTAGCCTCACAGCAAGAAGGGTCTGAGTTCAACTTGCTGGCTGCTGTCTTTCTCTTTAGCAGTTGCATGGCCACAGGTGTGAATGTGAGCGCGGGGGATGTCTATATCTCTATATGTTAACCCTGTGGCAGACTGGCATTGTGTCTAAGGTGCATATCTCCTCCCACCACATGGCAGCTGGAATAGGCTCCAGCATCACCACTAGGAAGAAAATGGATGGATAAAATAACATATAGAGAACAGTAAAAAATAGTCTTAATAATTTCTAATGCCTCTCGCGGTTGCTGTGACCTAATGTCTGACATAAGCATTCACTTGGACTCAAGGATGAACTGGCTAAAGGTCACTGTGACCTCAAAATTGCCACTCAACAACACCTTTGCCATTATTCAGTTCCATAACTGAGGAGCAGAAGATTTAGATTGTGAACACATTTTACATTTGATCAAATGCTGAAATAGTGACACTAATTTTTGGGGACCACCTATTCAAGTCTTCAGGCCACATGTCATATGAGTCTGGACGAGCACGGATTTAAACTCCAACTTGGCAGGTTGGCAGTAGCCTGAGGCCTCAAGGAGGTAATTTCAGTTGGCTCCCTGAAAAATTTCATAAGTTCCAGCTGACGCCAAACCTGTATGGCTACAAATATGTTTTTGCCTACATATACCTGCTGATGTGTTTGTGTGTGCGAGGAAAGATGGAGGTGGGCAAATCCATGTAATCCCAAAGTGGTTGTGAACAAAGAGGCTCTCCAGAGCACCGAGCTGGGATAATCCGCTGTCCGCTCCATTCCCATAAAAGGCTATTTCTCCCCACCTCTCCTTCTTTTCTGTTCTCCTTCTTGCTCACTTCCTTTCTCTCATGTGTTCACCTTTTGATCTCTCTTTTTCGCCTTCAGTTTCTTTACCTCCTGCTCTCGCTCTCTCACATATACTCTTACTATAGGGGCTGGTTGACCAGCTGTGACACAATCAACGTCCTTCCCTCCCTTCTCCTCTCCCTGTCTGTGTGCTGCTGTCTTGTAAAGAACTTACATTAAAGTGATATGATACTCAAATCAGCCAACCATTGTACAACTGAGCCATTAATACTGCAGTATTCCTGCCTCAAGAAGAAAGTTGAAATAGATTCTCAGCATGCTTCTTTAATTCAATCTTTTTTGCCTGATTACACTAATGCAGTCTTCTCAGAATGAAGTGATCTGACGTAAAGGAACATAAGTGAGTTCATCAGAAATCATGTTCATATTGCAAAAGCAATGTAAGATTGTTTGATTAGTCACTTTAAAGGTTTTATTTTTTATTTTGTTGCTTTAATGCATATTAGCTCTTTTAGGTGTCTTTGCTTGCCTTTTTCCTTCCTTTCCTACCTTTATTTTTACTTCCTTGCCTTCGATCTCAAGGTTCTCCAGGCAATGGGCTACCCGACTGGATTTGACTCAGACCTGGACCCCATGAGTTCAGACGAGAAGTCGGACAGTGAGGGGAAGAGCGAGACCTCCTCGCACACTAGCAATAACCCAACACACTCCTCGGACAGTTCCAACACACTTGAGGTAGGGAATGAGAAGTGTGTGTCAACAAATGAAAGCACACGCTTAGTTCAAATGCTTTTTTTTAATCTGGTAAAATTTGATTTGATTTGAGCTACTGAAGCATAATAGGAAGTCAGTGTGGTTTAACATGAAACGCACCTAAATCACTGACATTTTCATACCATGTGTCATCTCCCATGTTAACTGTCATATTTGTTATTTTATAAATAAATGAACCCACTTTTAAATTAAGTTACTTTAATACCTTTTCACTCTCCAGGTGCGAACTCAGGGTCCCATACTGACAGCGAGTGGAAAGAATCCTGTCATGGAGCTAAACGAGAAGAGAAGAGGCCTCAAATATGAGCTCATCTCTGAGAGTGGAGGCAGCCACGATAAACGCTTTGTTATGGAGGTGAGAGAAAAATGTTTTTGTTACGGATCTTGTCAAAAGCAAAAGTTTAAAAAAAAGAAGTTGCCTTTGAACATTGCCTGCTTTTTCAGTCATTTTCAGTGAGTCCAGTTTTATAAATCCATATATAGTTGTATCTATGTATATGCATTAGCCTTATGGCATATGGGTTGTCTGCTCAACCCAGTAAGGAATGCCGGTGTCCCAGGTCAGGCTGTGTTAAAAAAAATGTGGTCATACCAAATACTGGCTTTCATCTTGTTAGAATTGTAAAAATTCAGTTTTTACCATATATATTATATTTCTATTTGTGTTTGCACGTTTCAATAAATCAGTGCACTTATTTCCTATCAAAATACATGTATAAAGAAATGAGGTCTCAAGCCTTGTGCGCAGTATTGTACACAACCAGAAACAGGCTCATCACCCGGTAGAGTCAGTGGGGTGGTTTGTTTTCCGACATGCCTGGTTGCTCCATCGCTCTGCTGATTGATTAGCAGGCCTGCTTGACAGCAGGGCATCCTTAAACAAGCCGTCCTGTTCAGCAAGACTCGCTGACTGACTCACTGATGACTTCAAAAAACGTTGCCTTTGGCCCACATTGTGCGATTTTTAGCTCTAACAGATTTGTACTATAAAAAGTGTGAATACCCATAGAAAGACCTACATCAATAAAATAAGAGAGAATTAATTGTTAATAAATCACTACAGGTCCAAAATGTAGTATGTTTTTGTTTTTCCTTAAGCATAAAACACATTTCTGTGAATATTTGTGTGCATGTTAGGTGGAGGTCGACGGGCAGAAATTTCGTGGGGCAGGCCCCAACAAAAAGGTAGCAAAGGCCAGCGCTGCCCTAGCAGCTCTGGAAAAACTCTTCTCTGGTCCCAACGCAGCTGCAAACAAGAAGAAGAAGTTATTGCCTCAAGTAAGGAGAGACACACTTATGCAGCACAACCCTGACACAGAAGTCCCTGATTAACTCTGTAGTATGTGCATTTACACTGAAATAACAATAAACTATTAAACCAGTCTTTCTGTCCTATTTTGCATTACTGTTATACTCTATTTCTGATCAAAAAGCAGTTGGAGAGTTTGCCCAATGTGTTCCTCTATCAGTAATCAATAACACTTTGTTTAGACTGATTTAACAAGTTTAACAGATCAGTACTTTTATGAGATCACCCCTCTTCCGCTTATGTTGTCAATAACGCTATTTCCCATATAGATCTCTAAAAAATGAGACCCAAATGCATTAGAATATTGTCAGTGTTACATGCATGTTTGATTTGATATGTTCTTACAGTGCCACTGCATTCATGCGGTTCAAACACACATCTATCTAGCTTTATGGCCAGCTTCTGATCTTGGCATTGTGATTGTTAATATGTGTACTCTGCCTGTGTTCAGACCAAAGGAGCCCTGGCAGCAGCAGCAGCAGCCTCAGCAGTAGCAGCTCAGGTTGCCAGAGGAAGAGGAAGAGCGGCCCTAGCAAGAGGAGCCTTCGTCAGTGCAGCTGCACCTGGATATGTCACTCCAGGTAGTGAAGGGATTTTGTGTCTTGTTATGTGACAAAAGAAAAAGTCACCAGTTTGCAACACTGTAAATGTTGCATTTGTTGTTTTTAGATAATCAATAATACACAACTAGCACACTTAACATTTTGCATCTTAATCTTAATTTTTCTTCTTCGAAAAATGCACATCACATTATACTGGACATGGTTTTTAACTCAAATCTCTGTTCCCAAGCTTGCCGATTTCCCATTTTACCACTGTACAGAATTTCTTGGCTAAACTGTATTTTATATTATATTTTTTATTTGACATGACAGTTTCTGCAGATCTGGCATTTTCTTTTTTTCTTGGCCTTAAAATTCTGACATTTTCCTCTGCTTTAGGCCGCTCACTTATTTTCCTGTGGTTAAAAAAACCCCCATGCATTTCCCTGTAGCTGTATTGCAAAATATCACAAATACCCTACAATCACCTATAGAAAAGGGGATAGCAGTAATTTGTTGAGAGCAGATAAACTGTGTAGCATAAAAACCACTGCAAGATTTATCTTCATTATGCTTGAGGAGTACAGCATCTACTTAGGTCTCAAACTTTAAACCCATAGCTGTCTGCTAGAATTCAAAGTGGCCAAAATAGTCATCTGAAGTTACACAAAAGCTGAAATGTGTGTTAGTTTTGGATTTAACAAGTGCAGAATTGAATTAGACCTTGTAACCTCTTTCCCAACAGGCTTTGGGACACCGTATGGCTACAGCCCTGCTGCAGCAGCTGCTCCTGCGTACGGTACGTGCCTCTTCGCGTCCACTCCTCATCAGCTCAAGCCTCCTTTTTCCATCTGTAACCTCCCTCCATCTCTCTCTCTCTCTCTCTCTCTCTCTCTCTCTCTCTCTCTCTCTAGCCATTTGTGGGTAAATTAATGAATCTTCAGTAGGTTTACACTTACAGCCCTTGTCCTCGACTGCTTTTTATATCCATTTCTTCTCTTTTCTCAAAATGATTTTAAAATCTTGACCCTTTAAGATCCAAGTTTTAGCGTTTAACATTTAATCTCTTTGTTGTCTTTCTACAATCAGATCTGTGCTTTGGCTAATTGTCCACTCAGTCCTTATGTGTTAATCTGCCTGTTGCCTCTTACACCCTCATCTCTTATGGTTGGACTGCTGCTCTATCAGCACAGAGTGCTGTCGTCTGTTTCAGGCTTTCATCTAAAATCATCCAAAAAACAATCCTGATTGTGTTTATATCAACACATCTTCCGGCATTGCCTTCAAATAGTTTAAATGCAAAAGAGTAGAAAACTAAAAAAAATATTTGAATAGTTACCTTGTTTCTTGACTTTTATTAACCTTTTATTAACCTGAGCCCTGTTCGTAGAGCCATCATCCACATTTCTGTTTAGATTAGCAGAAGGAATAGAACGAGTTCCAATTTTTTTTTTTGCCAGTACTTTTAAGATACACACCAGCTTTCCATCAGTAGGACTGCTGCTACACTGTTTTCTTGTTCTCAGGACATAATATATACTTATACTTGACCTTCAATAGCATAGGTATTTATATACACATATTTACCTCAACAGAGTGAGTCCTGTGCAGTGGGACTTTACATGTAGTACTAGGAGGCCTCGCCGTCCATCTTACAGCCTAGTTTGAAAGGGTCTTATGTGCTAGAAGAAACTACCTTGAGGGCCCCAGGCAGATTTGTAACAACCCCCTGAGAACCCAACATCCCTGAAAATGAAATCCACCTCAGTTATATGTTTATGAAAGCTGGAACCCAGTGTTAGTTCCCAGGCAGTTTCAACTGGGTTTTTTTACATGTTAGTGCAACACCTTTCCTTGCTAAAATAGTCTGCCTTTGCTGGCGTTTTCAAATAGTTATTGTTTACCAAAACAATACATCAGTAGCTGGCCTCATACTAAGCAACTGAAAAACAGTAGTGTATAACTAGGCTATTAAATGCCCTGCATGTTCTGTGGAAGCACATAAATTGCTGCATATTGTGTGCACCTTTGACCCGTTACTCATCCGAACATGTCACGTATCCTGGCTTGTATAACTAGTCCTGACCTTGAACTTACTCTGAACCTTCCCACAAGTAAGTAGGAAGTTCAGTGGAGATTAAAAATATGCATTGAACTAGATAAAAATATAGACACGAAATGTTTCATCCACACAATTTGCAACAGCACAACGTTTGATGTCTCTTTAGTGTTTTGGTCTCTATCTCTGCACTTGTATTCTGGGACCCTGAAAAAAAATAGCTCTGCAAGAATAACAGGTAAAAAAAATAAAAAGCAACTTTTGGCTGCTCACTTATTCGCAGGGGGTCGCCACAGCAGGTAGCTCTGCGTGTTTGATTTGGCAGATTTTTACGCCGGATGACCTTCCTGACGCAACCCCAAAGTCACTTGTGTCTCCTCGCTGTTCAAAAATATTTCCCCTCTAACAGGCCTTGATGCAGCCTGATAGTGTAGCTCCACTCAATCTAAGGCCACACTTACTTTAGGCCATCTATCTTCTGATTATTCCATAAGCTGTTAGATTTATTACTACAGTGTCAGTTACGGAACAATGCAAGCACCAGCTTCTGATTCATTACCTATTTTTCAATTGATTCTTTCTCTTTATTTTACCCCTTCATTCCTAATTTTAAAGCCTTGATCATCATTATTAACATTACCAGTGCACACACTAGTGTGATTGTGTGATAGTGTGAAAAAATCTAGGAAAATCCAGTCTGATTGTCTAAAGGCCCTGCTGGTCACCATATTCCAAATCATAATAAATAACGGGATTGTGGAATCAACGCTTTTAAATTGACTCAAATAGACCAAATTAACAGAATTAAAATTAAACTTTAGCTTTTCTTTTTAACTCCCGCTTTGTCTTCTGTGGTAAACTACTAATAAAGGCTGTCACCTCGTGTGCATACATTCCTGCTTTTTCTCACGCAGTTACACTTCTACCTCTGGGAACCTGCTTGTCTAGTGTGACGGGTATTTGATGGACATGCTCTTAGCATAGTGAGCATTGGTTATTTGTTCCCCAGAACTCATGCAGAGCTATGCTCTTCTCATGTCTCCCCTCTAGGTTTGCCCAAGAGAATGCTTCTGTTGCCTGTCATGAAAGTGCCCGCCTACCCCGTCCCCCACTACCACTTCTTTTAGCATAAGAGACACGCCATACCAAAATGCACCTAGGTTTTCTGTAGAAGGGAGACAGTTTTTTTTTTCTTTTTCTTTTTTACAGTATGACGAAGGGGAAAGGATTAAGGACTTGAGCTGAAGATTTGTAAAAGTGCTTTTTTGCTTATTTTATATTGTTTTTGGTTCCAAAAACTTTTATGAATATTAAAAACCCTGCAGGTTTTAAGTTCTTAAGATATAAAAACATTTAAAAACTTGAAGGATTTGTACTGTGAATTGTTACCTCATTCTATGAGTCTAAATAGTAATATATCTATCGATCCATATTTCTATCGATATATATATATATATATATATATATATAGCCTTTTGTTATTTTGTTCTTTCCTTGCTAAAGACGATGATATCCTTTGCAATATGACACACACATCACACATATTCTGTGTACAAAGAAAATAATGTGAGTGGTGTGAAAGATGTATAGGAATAAATCATCAATGCTGCAAAATAAAGTTTATCTTCAATAAAAGCTGAACAGCTCCTGTTGTATATCTCATTTAAAGGCTTTCAGCTACGAAGGAACTTAATAGAGTAGCACCTTCCTCTTTGGTTCTGTTTGGACTGGATTTGTACTTATGTCACCTAACGTAGACAGATTTACCTATCTTTTTTCAAACCTGCAAATAGTACTATAAAACCTACACTATTAAACCTATAAATAGTACTAGTACTGTTAATATTCCAAGCTCATGCATTTGCAAATATTGAATTTCAGTACCTCGTCACCTCTCAATTCATCTCTTTGACCTTCAGCTTAAAGATTACTCAGAGAAAAAGACAAAGACGACAAATGATGAATTTAGAACGCCCTTGTTAGATCCTCCATCTTGCATTCAGCTGCACGATCTCATTACTGCATGTGGAATTAATATTCGGCAGGTTTCCCGCAGCTCTCAGAGTTAACGCCTACAGTATTGCATTTGTTGTAATGTGAGATAACGGCAGTCTTTTGCAACAGAAGAATACTGACATTGCTTAAGAGGACCTCACTAGCATAAATCATCCTACAAATAATAAACTTAATATGTTCTGCACAGACATTTAAATCAGTGTTTTTCATCTTTGCCTGACATTCGAGTTGTAGCTCCATCAAAAATTCATGTTGATCACAGACATTTACATAATCAAAAGCATGCAAATGAAATCATACTTCACCGTTAGCATTTTCATGTCGTTGTTTCATAATTTTCAGTGTCATTGTCAGTATGGTTTGTTGTGTTTGCTCTTTTTTTTTTTCCCTCGATGCTAAGCACCAGCACCAATAATACCACTAAAACCTGGGCTTAAAACTATCCTCTGTAAGATGACTGTAAAGAAAAAAACAGTCTTTACAAATAATAACTAAGAGGAAAATGGCTCAATGTAAATAGAGTGCAGTGAAGGTGAAACTCAAGCTTATTCCATCAACACACCAGTCAAAGAGTGCCAATCGAGACAGAGTTCTGCACGTGGCCCTTCAACCACGTCTTGGTCATCCAACCAGCAAGTGATAACCACACCCCCCTTCGAGGACGTCTCCATGGTTACGGCTATGAGGCGCAGCCATTGGATGAGAGGACCCAATGTCTTGTCCAATGGTTGGTTGAGCTCCTCTGAGTTGTTTTAAAGCCCTTAAATAATCTCTGTCCTTCTGAGACCTTAACTTCAATCTTACACGATTGAACACTATTACCACTTCTTCCATTTTGTGTTTGTTTGTTTTTTTTCTCTTATTCTTTTTGTTCAGGTTGATATTATTTCAATGCATAAAGACCCAAAGACCCATAGAGAATATTTACTGGTTTTAATATTTAGGGAAATATGTTTTATGGCTTTGTTGCACTTTAAGCTGCATTAGTTTAGCATAAAGATTGTAAGCAGGGGAAAAGCTAGCCAAGCTAAGCTCAGGAGCTCGCATTGTAGAAATGTGGCTGAAATTAAAGCAGCAGAAACTAAATTATCATGATTTAGTGTCTTACTCTGTGCACCTTTACAGAGGTGCAGACAACCCTTTGAGTCTGGTTGCAGGGTGGTGCCACCAAGGATCAGGCTTGTTCTTGGACTGTGCAGCCTGAATTAAAAGCTTGGGTTCTTTGTTGTGTTCCCCGAGCCTTTCCTCAGCAGTTTTTGCTGTGTAATAAGGCACATTGTCTTTCTGTCCTATCACGATGGTCCGACCCAGTGAGACAGACCTTTAACTAGACACTTCTTTTAATGTTCTGACTGGAAAATGTACATTTCTTCTAAAGCGACCAGTTTTCTTCTGAAAAATCAGCTCCACAGCCACGAGAGGTATTACAGATCCCAATAACACAATTTAGCACAGTGTGTTAAATAAACTAAAAGTGCAACTATTAGTCTTCCTGGTGCCCCTAGATGGATTTTATTATTTTTGGACAGAGAGAGGCTCGCTGTTTCCCCCTGTTTCTAGTATTTTTGCTAAACTAAGTGTCCTTTGGATGCATCGTCATATTCATTAGACAAGCGGCATTGATCTTCTCATCTTCTTATATTCCAAAAAAGCCATTAAGAATATTTCCCAAAGTGTTTTGACTATTGCTTTAATTTAATATACAGGACATTTCTACACACATTTCTACATTCTGCGCTATTTTAAATACACTCATATAGTTTATATACTTATATACCACTATAAAAAAGTGTACTAATTAATCAATCTTCCTTTTTCTCTGATCTTCGTCACTGCAGGTGGTCTATTTATTGACAATCCTTTCTACCAGCCGCGCACCATCGCTCCTTTTATCATTCATCTGGGTCCACAGGATCTCTTCTCTGACTTCTAGAGGCAGCACATTGTTGGAGGCGCTCTTCACACTTACCTGGCTGCACACATGCCCATCTGTTTCTCCGTCTAATGCGGGCTGCCTTTGAATCACAGCTGATGGATTCACACATTCAGAACGGTTTCAGTTTGATCAGTCTACTGACGAAACTTTCTTCCTGAGAAAAAAAGAAAAGGCAGAAACTATCTGAACCATCGACCGAGAGGCACAAAGCACCTCTTTCTGTTTCCTCGTCTCTTCACCCAGATCATCTCCTCAGAGGAGAGCGACTTTACAACAAGCAATACTCGGATTTTACGAGAAACGTTCAGCTGTGACTGTGCAGGGCTGGGCTGGTCTTTCTTATAGCAATACACCTGAACTCCTCTCTTTGAGCTTACTTATTTACTTGAGAAGATGTGAATGTCCAACAAAGTTTTACCCAACACAGCATTGCAATAGCTTATTTTGATTGTATATTCAATGTATGTGTGCGTGTGGCTATAATATAACATATATATACACACACACATATATGTATGGTGTATTTCTATAACAACGTGTTGACAATATTAGTATATGATGATGTATTTATGTAAATACTCTATAAAATATAACTATTGTTGTTATAAATTATTTTAGAATTATAAAGTGTAATGTAACTGTAATATCACAGTATAGCTTTCTTCCAATTTTATATACACTGAGCAATTGAAGCTAGTTCTAGGAGAGGCAATATTATCTTTGGTATTCCTATAACCTGTGCTGTTAGAATAATAATGCTTCCTTCTTTCCTTCCTTCCTACTTTTCCTCTATCTTTGATGTCTTTCTGAGCCTTTCTGAGCACGCTCTCTGCTGCCCGAGGTTTGTTTACACTGCCCGGACCAGAGGTGCTCGCTACTGAACACACTTATAACCACACACTGACACAGACAAACGCACACTATTCCTGTCAGAAAGCACATTTTCTATAGTCTCATTGCTGGCAGGGAATACTGTTGTTACAGTATGTGTATGCTTGGATGTACACGCTCCTCCCTCTTCCATTAATGGACACACCACCACCTCGGCACAGATCACACATCAGCTCCGTCCCGCAAGCCTTATAGGGACCAAAAGCACAGCTCACTGGCACTTCACTGTTTCTTCTTTCTGCAGACACACACATTCACACACATTGTTTCCTCCGGCTCTCTGTGGCTGTTCTCTGCTGAAAGTGATGCTGCTGGTAGCGAAATCACATTAACATCTTACAGGTTGGGAAAGATACAATACAAATTAATTTTTGGGACAGTTTTTTCACACAATGTGATTTGGGTCATCAGGAGTTTGGACTGAGAATGCAGTTTAATCATCGTTGTACATGAACGTAGTTAGTAGTGTCAAAGCTGTCTTTGGCCTCATGTTACCTTACCTGAAAATAATTTAAGTATCAGATTCGCATTTGGTGTTCAGCTCGGTTGTATAAGGGAAGAAAAAGTTCAATCTGTGGATACGGTCATAGCCATGTGTCTCTAAATATTGAGGCTAAGATGACCAGGTCAATGACCACAAACTTTTGACATAATTCTACAGTAAAGGAAGGCAAATTAGCTTTTCATGTCATCCCAAAATTTTGAGTAGTTGATTGTGTAGTACTACTGTTATAGCACATTGTAAATTTATGTCATAAAGTTACTGGCAGTTTAGGTAACTGTAAATTCTAAAGCAGTTCAATCAGATTTTGTGTGGATTTGATTTTGCGGCATCAAATTAAGCACAATCCGTCCAGATCAGCTGATATCAGTGCCAGCCCACGTCTGCTGGTTATACACAGCCAGTGGTTAATCTCATGTAAACTTCACTGTTTGAGGCTGTAGTCACTCAGACCTAGAGACTGGTAAATGACCCCGTGGCTTATGGTTGCTTTGGTTGCAGATGAACCTCTCCCCTTTTTCAGTTTACATGACACTTACTTCATGTTCACTACCGCTTGGACAGCAGTCAGTTGAGTGTTTGCGGACAAATCTGCTTCTGCACGCAAATTATAGGCAACCTGTTAGTGACGAATTAAAAGGAGGTTTTCAGTACGTCACTCTGTCTGTGATCGATTTCACCGGGCAGTGGTCGTCAACCATTCACTCAATACACACGTTTCCCTATCTATGGAAGGTTGCCTGTCTCTAGGCTTGTGTGGCTTGTGCACCTCTGCAGGCCACTTTGCAAACCACTTTCACCCCCAAACCACATTTCATCATGTATCTGACTTAATTAGTGTGTATGTGATCAATATGTTCGATAGTTTAAGACTTTTCATTGATGGCTGATCTGTACAAGGGATCTTGCCCACAACACAAAATGTAAATCGCCGTTGCTGTGCATGATGTTTGGGGTTTTTTTGTTTCTCACATGGTTTTGGAGGTTTTTTTTTTATCGCTGTTCTTTCTTATTTTTAACCTTTAGTAGAACCAGTCAGCAGAAGCTACAAGATGTGCATCAAAAACCTTTGATTCTCCTCACATTCGCCTTGATCTGGGCGCAAGTTTGATCTCCTGTGTTTCTGCTGGCTTTGATTCAACAAAAAAAAGACATCTGAGAAAAAGCCGATAGACACAGCATGACTCTAAAGTCAGCGTTTCTAAACAATAAGCCGAATTAGAGTGAGATTTTTTTGACATTACTACGCTGAAAATGAAAAGAACTTGACAATTTTTGCAAGGATGGTGATAATTGTCGTGCGACTGAGAGGTCGAGTAGCAAAATGGAGGCTGTTGTGTACTTCCTGTTCCCATAATGTGTCTATAATCTGTAATATACAGTTATTAAATCTTCAAACTTTCATTTACAGTTGTTTGAAATCCTAATGACAGCCTGGCTTTACAAGAGTAAATATTACTGCTCTGACATGGAGCACAATTAAGTTAAGATGTCTCACACAAACTAGATCTCGGTTTATTAATTGACTGTGGGTCTGTGCTGTGAATGACTGTTTCTTGCTTTTCAATCTTTTTATAGTGGTTTTCCATTAAAGAAGAGAGCTGCTCTTGTTTGATCTCTAAAAGTGTAGAATAAAGTTTAGAGCAGGCTTTGCTCTTACTTTTCATTTACATGTGAAATTCACGTGGAGGTGAATAACTTTGAGGTTAGCTGTGTGGAAACAGACCTCTATCAGCTGAGAATTTCTTGCCCTCCTCCCTGCCCTGCCTTCATCTCCCCCTCTCTGCCCCTTTCTCACTCTCCAGATGGCCCACATTAATAAGGCAGACAGTCATACCTCAGTGAGCAACCTTTTCATTTCCCCTCAGACTGTACAGACACATTGGAGGAGTCACCCTGACTACTGACCCAGTCCTTTTAGTCTGTTGGCCGGACAACCGTATTCAGACGAAGGGTGGCGAGGTTGAGAGCACAGAGAAAGCGGGTCAGTCTAAACCTGGCACAGGCAGCTTGGCGGGAATGTGCAGGCAGTGGCTCCTCCAGTCAGCAGTATTTTTTATTTGTTGGGGAGGGAGCTGCTGTCTCCTAAATGATACCACCATATCTAAAAGCATCAGTTTTCTTAGTAATCTAGGAGATGAGAAATCTGCTTGATGTTTCAGCTGAGAAAATATACTCCAAGTATCCAAGTTGTTTGGGGATTTAAAAGAAATTATCAAGAGAGAGAGAAAAATAAGAAGAAAGAGGAAAAAAATCGAAATATACTTAAATATAGTATATTGAGAGATTGAAGGGAGGCTGACTGATGAACTGACTAGATATCTTCCTCTTTTATTAGGTCAGTAACAAAACCAGCCGTACTCCACCAAAGTGTCTCAGAATAGAAAATATTGCAGTGACGTGTTTTTTCTGGAAACAAAAAATACAACACTTATGAGCGGCTTGAAAAGAAATGTGTGAATAATGTTTTAGAACATACTGGTTGTCTTTTCTGGATTCCAGTCCCACTGATGGATGTCATTACTACTCTAGTAGTCCCCAAGATCACTATAAACGAGTAAACAGCAGCACACAGACACATCCCTGTTATTCTACATCTACACTGCCTCTGGTGGGCGTTCAACAAAAACTACACCTGTAAATCTAAAAAGCACAAAAGACGCACGAGCAATACACTCACGCATTGTACTCAGGGCTACCTGACACGCACGTGTATGCAACAAGACAAACACACACACACAGAAGCACACATGTACTCAAATGTGTAAATATTTCAGCTTTTACCGACAATAACAGCCAAGCGCACTGAGTCGACATGACACTCTTTGCTCCATGGATTGAGTATTTGTGAACTATGTGAGTCACACAAGTGGTTGGACCTTGTTTGTACATTAGGATATGAGCCATGTATAGCTGAGAAAACACACCCACACCTGCTCCATTTATTAGTGCTTTATACTAGGCTGTCTGTAGCACTGCACATACATTGCTTTTTTGTTGAAATGGCAGTTACCTGTGTGATAAATTAAGCTATCAGAAGAAAAGAAGAAAGAGTGTTGTCTCCAAAAAGTGGCAACACATGCAGGAGCTTTGAGTGTTTAAATTCTGAGATAGGTTCAATGGTTTAAGAGATCGGAGAGATTTTGCTCCCCGTTTATATCTGGAGATATAGCCATGTTTCCCAAAGGCCCCTCTTCTCCTCCTGCCAGGTCAAAAAGGAAAATGCATGAATGCCTTTGGAAAACAAGGAGGGTTTTTTTTTTTTACTACACGATGGGATTCATCTACACACCAAAGACTACGAAGCCTTTGCTGCACAAATCTGATCATCCTGCAGTCTCAGAAGTGAGAGATGTGATCTGTCTAGACAGTTATGAAATGTCAGGAAAGAAGGGGGGAAACGAATGCTCTCCTGTGTGTAAATCTGAAAGAAAACCTGTCTTGCTTACTCTTGCATTAGCACAGAAAGTTGGGGTTTAAATCTGGGGATCATGCTAAATTTGTCTGGAAGCAACGAGAGAAGTGCCGTAGGAAGACCCGGAAAGTCCATCTGCAAGTGATTCTGAAACTCTGCAGAGCTGCAGAAATAGATCCTGGATTATGTTTCCACTGCTTAGGCACAGACTAACTGCAGAACAGATCATTTTCTCTGGGTGTGTGCGTTTATGTCAGAGGGTGGGGCGATGGGGTATGTATTAACACACCCACATGCAGACGCATGCATACACACATACATATACAGCACTGCAGTCACATCAAGCATGTTGTTGCATACTTCCTGGGCATAATTCATGGATTGTTCACGTCCATCGTCCTCCTGATAAATGAAGTCTTTTGGTTGGGAATGTACACAGTTGTTATGGTGATTGTAGAGTAGAATGTATTTACTCGTATAAAGAGTAAACTTGTTTTTTGTAGAGAAGCATATATACAGAATATATATGGATAAATACATATATATACATCTATATATCTTTTGAACTACTTGTGTGTAAGGGTTGTTTTGGGTGCATCTACCCTGTTAGGTTTCATATTTCTTTTTCCCCTTTTTTTAATTTTTAATAATGATGTTTTGGCAAAAATAGCATCTCATGAGTGATGATTGTTTTCTTTTTCCTGTAAATATCTTCCTTTTTTTTTTTGTCTTTGACCAAAAGGGGAATAAAATACACCGTTTTATGATGCTGCCTATGAATTTATGAAGTGATATCTGCTCACAGAATCTATTTGTTCCATTAAATGATCAAAGTTACATTTTGTGAAACTCTACAAGGTTCTGCTTAACAGAGGCCACTGATAAAGAATGACAAGCGTGATTTGAACTCGCTGTATAGTTTGTTTTAATTAGTAGCAGCATTAACATCAGTGATGATCTGTGGTTGTCACTGTTCTTGACATACAGTAACCAATGCTTGATGAACTGAAAATAAAACTGAGAAAGTGCTAAAATCAATATCTGAGTATCTTTTTTTTAATTGTCTCACACTGATGCCTATCAAAAGGGCCTGACCATAAAATAGATCTAGATTTTTTTTTTCCAAAATACAATACTGTGCAATAGTCTTGAGACAACATCATTTATTTGTATTTTGTTATGAACATGGGAAATGTGTACATCAAGGATGTCATACAGATTTTACATGGTGGGCCACGTACAGCTCACTTTGTTTCTACGTGGGACGGACCAGTGAACATTTCTGTCAGTGTTTAATCCCTGAGATGTCTGAATATAAGGTAAAGAAGTTCAACTGTAGTTTTTAGTTTTTCTACATAATTGTAAGAAATGTCTAAAATTACAGAAAAAAGCATTTTACTGAAATTCCTATAGAAGATCATTAAACAAACTGGGACTTTACTATCATTTAATTGCTTATCTGTTATTTAATTACTAGGTCTTTATCAATAGAAGCTGCAAAACAATTTAAAATTTGATATTGGACGTTGGCTTCCTTATGTTTCCTTCTCTGTCAAGATGATCCCACACTGCTTCAATATTGTTGAGGTCCAGGCTCTGGAGAGGCCAATCTATTACTGATAGTTTCTATCCAGGTATGCTTTTTATTGTCTGTGTGTTTAGGATCATTGTCATGCTGAAAAATGAAAGCAGTTTCAAGTCAGATGCTTTAAAGATGGTGGATCAAAGTCTGACGGTTTCTTTATGTCACGCCATAATGTCAGACTCAAGGTTATGGACAATAATTGGTAAGTTTGTCTAAGAGTTTCAGCACATAGTGGTTTAGAAACATAAGCTGTCAGTCCTCTCTAAAGCAGTACTGCTTATGGCTGAGTCTGAGTATCCAGTGACATCTCCAGTAGTCAACACCATCAACGCACAGCCATAGCCGCCAATCATCCAACTCAGCAATAAGTGTCTGTGCGTGCTGTTTCCTAAAAAAACAACAACAGAGAAAAACGACATGCCTTTTTCGTCTGACAGAAAGCAAAGAGGACAGCAAGGATGACGTCTAAACTCGCCAGACTATGACAGCCATCCTGACAAATTAAACCCTGCTCAGTATTAGTACATTGTGTCAATTGTGGTAGAATTAATGCATTAATTCAGGCTTAAAGTACAGTTTTATGGTATTATTTTCCCTTGAAAATGAAGACAGAGGTGTCAAAAATCTGAATGGGATGCTCCATTTGCATGCCAGCTTCCATTAACATGATAAAACCTTAATACAATGAAACAACTGTCTTCTATAAAGACTTGTTTTACAATGACTGCTCAGAAGTAGAGGAGGATGTACGTGATTAAAAATTAACTGAAGCAGAAACACCACAGTTTGAAACCTGGCTTTGTGCACGCTCGCTTATGTACACACTAATCTGGAAAACTAATAAGACTCAATATAATACCAGAGTCATCTGTATGCTAGGTGCAGACACTGTGGGGTAATAAATGACCTTGGACTGCCGACAACTTTTTGGGATGGCCTGTATTGTATTTCAGCTGGTAACAAGAAACGGCGATATGCTCACAAATCAGATTAATTGGACACGACTCATTCCTCTCCCCCTGACAGAGGACATCAGTGCCTGTTTATAGATGACAACATTGCTGGTGAAGATTTAACAAGGCCAGCAAACAGCTAAAGCCAACACAACATCAAATATCAGCTCTACATTTAGAGTAGCTATTTTATTCGAATGCCACAACCACACGGGATCTACATCCAGATTGTATGGTTGGTAAACTGTGTGATAATTCTAGCATATTTTGACAAATATAAGACTGACTGGTCTGCAGTTTTATTTCTTCATTTGAGCAAAAGAGGCCCATTTTAATTAAGCAGGTGTTTATGGGTGGTCTGCGGTTCGATCCCTGGCTGCATCACAAAGTATCCTAGGGCAAGATACCAGAGCCCGATTTGCTCCTGATGCGTTCTTTGGTGTGTTCGTTTTAGATAGATGAAGAAAAGTGTGTGAATAGGTGAATGAGACATGTTGTGCAAAGCACAAGCACATGTCATCACACCTCTAACTACAGTGAGGAAGCAGAAAACTATCTATTCTTCTTTACTTACTTATTTGGCTATGGTTGGCTTACTGTATAAGATTATCAACAATCTATTGCCACAACCACATAAACAGTTTGTAGCAAAATATACACACTTTATTAGTTACCCCTTGGTAGTACTGGTTTGGTCCCCTTTTTTCATCATTCATGGCATGACTTCAGAAGGTACCAAACATTCATCAGAGATTTTGGTTCATGATGACATGACGGCATCGTGCAGTTGCTGCAGATTTGTCAGCTACATGATTGGAATCTCCTGTTCTACCACATCCCAGATGTGCTCTATTGGACAACCATCAACAGCCTGAACTGCTGATACAGAATAGGATGGATTTATTCTTTCATGTTGAAATTTGGACCTTTCCATCTGAATGTCCCAGCAGAATCACGACTCATCAGACCAGGAAACATTTTCCAATCTTCTATGGTCCAGTTCTGGTGAGCACATATGAATTGTAGCCTCAGTTTCCCATCTGGTCTTCTGTTGCTGGAGCCCATCTAGGTTCAATGTGTTGTGCATTCAGAGATGCATACCCGTATGTAACAAGTGGTTATTTGACTTACTGTTGTTGTTCTGTCAGCCTGACCATTCTCCTGTGACCTCTGGCAGAGCAGACTGGCAGAGCAGCTCTAACACCTTTACAATAACACGTATAAATCCACATCTTTATTCCTATTTGCTAACATATTTGAAATCTCAGTAATTTAATTTAAACATTACCACCTTTGACTTTTATAAAAATCATATTTCTCAGTCCATTTTCCTAATGTGAGCTCAGTACACAGCGACCTCATGTATAAGAAAATCAAGTCCAAATATAAAGGTGCAGATTTGGTGGTGATTTGTCTACTGAGACTGATAGGAGAAGGCACCTAGTCCATCTGATATACACAAAATCACGACTGGCAAATGTTTTAGACAGGAAGTTTTCATTATTTTTCTCCAACACTCCAAATCTAACTCAAAAACCATGATAATCAAATGTCACGGCTCTCGGCTTCCTGCGAGAATACCCTCAGGCTTAATTGTTCATTAAGAAGGCAATGATAGCAGAGTAATTGGCCACAACAGAGATGTGTGAAATTTTAACCGAAGCACATATATTTCCTGAAGCGGTGGAGGGTTTACATTCTCCACAATCCTCACCTGAGCAAATGAGGCAGCAGAGATGAAACTAACAAGATCCAACGCTCAGGATTTTCACCTTAACACCTGAAAATATCCAAACATTCGCACACCATCCATAAAGGAAGAGGCTGAGTGTTATGTAAAAATTAGATTACAACTGAGTGTGAATAAGTGAACACTCATCTCTTTGTCTCCTTTCCCTTCCGTCAATAAGAGCAAAATAGGAAACACAAACAGATACATGATCGATGAAACAGAGAGCAGGGGGGGGGAAGTCAAAATAGCTGCAGAGAGATTAAAAATAAAACCACAGACAACTTACATCTTTGATCAAACAGCTAAATTCTTTATGTATAAAGGTTTTTCAAGAGCCTTATTAGCCAATATATATACCAACTAGCGGTGCAAACGATACACAAAATTCACGGTTCGGTTCGATACTTTGGTGTCACGGTTCAATATTTTTTCGATACAAAAAATGTTCATGCCTTTTTAATTTATCATTTATTAAAATTATAAATATATATTTTAACCCAAAAGTACAGTTTTTAAATGTAATATTGCTGAAACAACAAAATAAAAAAATAAATCGAGAAATCACTCATCTTTGGAAAACAGAGTTTATTACAGAGAAATGGCTCTTTCCAAAATAAAAGCTATACTATACGCTTCTTCTGGGCTATATTCTCAGCAGCATATTAAACATATCAGGTCCCCATAAGGAGAATCATGTGCTAACGGCTGTCTAAATGACTCGGGTTAAGTTTGTAGCATGTGTGCTTGTTGTTTTTGTCTGCTTCCACTTGTCTTTGCACTAGGATGATGTCGGCGTAAATGTGCAGTCATATTAGTTGTGTTCCCACTAGTGTTGTCAGCGTTAATCTCGTTAAAATGACATTAACGCCATAACGAGGCAAATCTCCATTAACAAGTTACCGCGGATCGCCCCGTGCTTGGGGCTGGGTCAACACTTTAACAAGCTAACTGCGCTAACGCACTAGTTCCCACCAATGTACCGGTAATTAAGCATTGCGTGCACATCCAACATACTGTTTTACTTTTGTCCATGACACGCTTACCATCAGGGTCATGTTTCACATGAAAACCATGATAGTTCCAAACACCAGATCTGAATGAGGGTGGGGGAGGCTCAATTTCAGGTAGCGTTGAGGCAGTTGCTATGTTGCCACGAGCTTAGCTTCTGTCTTGAGCTGCACTCAGTGGATCTGCACTCACGTGCAGCCTAGGTGGAGTAGTCGAACGCAGATCCACTGAGCGCTCAACACAGACAGCATCGACAGAAGAAAAGTTGATAAAATAAATTTAAAAAATTGTATTGTTCGATACATATGCGTACCGAACCGAAAGCACTGTATCGAACGGTTCAATATCGATACGAGTATCGTTGCACCTCTAATACAAACTACTTATTTTACTTATGATGTAGCCTGCTTTCCAGCTAGCTAACATGACTGAAGAGCTTGATTTTATTTGACAAAGTATTTAATATTTAATATTTACACCCAGTGATTAAAGTGGGATATCAGAGGTAGGGAAACCCTAAGATCGGGAGTAGCAATGCAGTGTGAGGATAATAATCACTTAGAAATCCATCTATCCACTTATCCTTTTCAGGGTCATGGGGGGCGCTGGAGCCTATCCCTGCTGTCTTAGGGCAAGAAGCAGGATACATCCTGGACAGGTCGTCAGTCTGTCGAAGGGCTAATCACTTAGAAATGATTCAGTTAATAATTCCAGTAGATTTTCTTTGTTTACAGGCTGTGATCACGTGTCCTGTGCTACTAATATTAAATGCTATTTGTGGATCTAACGACCTGAATTCAACAAGATATAAGCAGATGAGCCATACGGCTTATTTCCCATAGTATACAAGGTACAGTTCAGCGAGTGAATCTAATATGAATTTAAACTCTAAAGAGTCATTCATTTTTACATATTTATTAAATTAAAATTCTGAAAGTCTAAAAGTTCTTCCATGCAGATCTCCAGATATGCTACTCTGCGGAAACAGCTATCATCAAAGCAGTAGTTGTAGGAATCTACTGTGGCGGAATATATTTTTATTACATACTAAATTTGCAGCATTTACTGCTGTTGAATTTATGAATTCTGTTTTCTAACAGGCTCCAGAGGCTCTAGAGTGAAGTCAGGGTGGAACATTTTTCCACCTTCACCCTACCACTCACCCCTTTGACATCTGAAGCTAAGCCATATGAATATTTAGTCTCAGAGATAAACATATCAAAAGAAGCCAAGTTCAGTCTCGTGTGCGAGTTCACAAGATCAGGTGCCAGGAAGTTCATGAGGTTGTAAAAATACTGTCACGCTGCCCCTCTTAGGCACATTCTCTGACAGACACATAGAGTTCCATCCCTGATTCATACATCAACAACCATTAAAGTCCAAGACAGCACCCATCAGCAGTCCCTGTGACATTCTATTTTGGTGCTTGGTGCCATTTGTTTACAGTCCTATACGCAGGCTAGAAAAAGGAGGGGGATAAAGTGTGAAGCAGATTGCATAATGCTGGCGTTTGTTACCTCCAGTAGCTCCCGGTATGCTACCGGCTTTCCAACTTTTCATGCCTGCTTCTTTGCAATCTGCAGCTGCAGAGCCAAGCTCCCCACTGCCGTCGTCACTAAAGGTGTTAATTTATCGCCTAGATCTAAGTTATAAACACTCCAAATGATATATGTGAGACCTCCAGTTCAACTAGTGCACATTGCACATATCATACACTGAGGCGAAGGCAGAAAATAGCTCATCCCTGACACAGATAACAATGTACCCATCATTTTGAGGCACGTTCTTTGAGGGAGAAGATGAGCGATAGAACCGGCGCCAAAGTGCGTACAAGCTACGAAGAGCTTTCCATGGATCTCGAGGGAAAAGGCTTGTTTAAGTGTCTGACAGACAGGCTGTTTTCACAAGACATAATTAGCTAGCAGAAACAGGTTTATTTTCATCTTTAAAACTCTCAGAACCTCCCAAGAGGACACAAAGAGAAGTCTCATTATATCAACATCATGGGCCTCTTTTATCTCTTTCTCAATTCCAACTCGAGACACTGAAGAGGATATTGACATGTAAGGCTTTTTTTGTGTTATTTTATAGATGCTGCCTTCAAACTCAAGCGGTATAGGAGATAAAGGAGCAAAATACTAATAAGTTTTAGGTTTTAAGCTTTAATTCATTTTGTGGCTTCTCAATACTTTAATAGCTTTAAAAGTAACAGTGATTCCTTTCTCGTTGAAATTGGTGGAAGGAAGATATTGATGGGAGTGAGCAAGGTCACACACACTCAGAGGGTAAGGTGATGCATTTACCTATTAAAGTTCACAGTTACCTAAAACAGAGAAGCAGCAGTTTCTCTCACTGGACTTCAAGTTGAGCCCAGATAACAACACTTTTGCTTAACAATTATAATGGTTTACTTTAATGACTATCTTCTATCATCTTACCGTTTTGGCTTCTCTTACTGTGCAAACATAATTAATCTGTAGCATCGTCATGATCACAGGGCGGTCTGCTCCCTTCTGTTTTTCTTTCCATCCCTGTTTCATCTTATTCCTCCTAAAACCTAATCATAAAAGGTCCCAGTATGCAAAATACTGAATGTGACAACCAGGATAAAGTTTTTTCACATCATAAACAGTTGGCATTTCAAACCACAATATCATATTGAGACTTTATCACTTTAGCCCTGTGTTCCTGTAAAGTTCCTTTTAACCTTTATTCTATTTTATATTGTTTGTCTTTTTTTAATAAATGAAGATGCAAAATAACGGAAAGACACGCAGATATTCTTCTGTTGATATCTTTATATTGAAATTCATGAAGTATACACAGTGCATTCTACACTATTACAATTTGCACACGTTGATAATGTTTTTGTCGTTGGATGATAAAGCTACGTTTTGGCATTTAATTAACCAAACAGCAGTCTGACTGAAAAGCTTAGAGCCAAAAAAAAGAGCCCCAAATAAACAAACGAACATTAAAACATTGTTGTGAATCAAACTGTAGCACGGCAGCAGGTAGGTGGGTACAAGTAGGCATCATTAGTTATAGTTACAGAGTAGAAAATCATAAACAAAAACTCAATATTTAGGTTTTTTTTTTTTTTAAATGTTTCTTATTTACAACCCAGTGCCTTCAGAGGGATGGCCCTTAGTTTCTTTCAACTTCATGCGGACTCCTCCTCTGACATCACTAGAATACAAGCCAATCAGATTACACCTTTCATATTAGAATTTATACAATTTACAATAAGTTTGAAAAATTGCGCCTTTTCTCTTTTTTTTCAGTCTTGCAGTAAATTATGAATAGAAACTAGAATATTGATGAGCTCCCTTTTGAGTTGGCTAAATATGAAAACACACAAGCACTTTTTTACATCAACCCCCACAGACTGATTATCCTGATCCACACTCCTGAGCTGTTCACAGGTGTCTTCACATGTGTGGCCTTTCTGTCCCTGCGTTCGCAGGAGTGTCGGTCGCCACCTTAATGTTTAAGTCTCCTCAGCACTGTGATCTGATTGAGAACGTCGAATGCTCCGAGGCACGGATTCATCGATCTGTTGGGGTGTGGGGTTAGCGGGGCTTTTGCTCTGAGTTGGAAGCCAGTAAAGCAATCTAATCCCTCGATGCTACCTCTGACTGGATACAGGATTTAATAGCATAGAGACACACAACAACGCAAACTTTAACTTGTTGCATCATCAAGCACCCAGGTCTTGTGATGTTATGCGTTCTCTGGTTATTCCCCGCTCTCGTCTGTGTCTGTCATGCTGGTGTTTTGGACTGACCTCTCGTTGACAGAGCACGGTTTTGCTGCTGACTGCATACCTTCTTTCAGATCTCATGTTATTATAACCTTCTGTGCAGGTTGACATGAGGGACTACTTTTAACTAGCTTTTTTAAAAATATATATATATACACACACGTGTGTCTGCATTTTAGTTCAGTGTTTTTTAACCCCCAAAAGTGTGACTGAAATGTGCCTGGCGTGCTGCACAACCAAGGAGTAAATGGGACCTTGGTCAAAAGGTCAAAGATTGCAGTGCAGCTGGAGGCGTGGGTAGAAGGAGGCGGGGCTTAAAGGTGGGTTTCAGTGCAGTAGGAAATCAAACTTTCTGTCTGTGTGTGTTTTCCGATTCAGACTTGCTCTAAGCAGTGCATAAGCTTTCTGGCAAACGATGCATCGCTGTGGGTTTCAGCTATCCTCACACTCTCACAGTACGCTTGTGCAGCACACACAGAGGCCTGCGTGGTTTTGAGCTTTTCTTTGCGCCAAGTGACCCAAACCAAACAAACCCTGCGTGTGAAATTTGACACGAGGAAAGGTTAAGCTGTCGGTTAACATTACAGCAGCTTTTATCATAAATTACATAATTATACCAACCGCCTTTTACCAACCTTCAGATCAAGGCTTTGTCATCAAACCTCTCGTTAGCATCGTTCATATACACGCTTGAACATTGAAGCAGACTAGACAAACAGCTTGCATGCAGGCGTACACTCACAACCTTAGTGCTTTTTCTTTCCCTAGGGCTTACGCACACTTTCCAGCTCTTTCTTTTGAACACACACAGTTTTGCACATTATTTTAGTCAAATATTTATCCACTCAAACATCACCTCACAGTCGAAAACAAAGCAAATTAACATGCGCTCTTACATTCACACATACGTTTCCCCTTTACGCAAGCATATTTGACAAGATACAAGAATAAAGCAAAACAAAACAGACAACAACAAAAGGTATTGTTCAACGTAAATTAGAAAATGCTCCGTTTCAAAAAGGCATCTATTAGCTCTCGTACCTAAAACAAAACATTTACAGGGACTGGTAGTTTTGTGCCAGTAGTTTAGAAGAGAAGTGCACACAGAGCGGCAAGGAAGGACGGAGTGTTTTCTTCTCTATCCCGTAAGGACAAAGACATTTCAGGTGTCCTTACCTTCCTTCTGTGGGTCTTTAATATCAGCAGTACAAAGACAGAAATAATTATGCTGTTTTTTTGTTATTTTCATTTTTAAACACTTGTCTTTATGTGACTGCTGGAAGCACACTGTCTCAGAGAGTGGTACTGCTGTAATTCATTCATCTCATGTTTGCAACCCCTTCTCATCAGCGGTGGTTGGCTGCAGTCATTCGGGATTTGTGCTGGGCAGATTAGATCAGGAATGAGGGAAACACGACGATATTGTTGTTAGGAGGAACACAGCCTGTAGCAAAGTGATCCTGGGATTTAACGGCTAATGTTCATGTCAAAGTTATGGCCCGGTGGGTTACGTTAGAGGTCCGGAGGTTTCAGCGTGATGAGTTGCGCCGATCTCCAGACATAATCCGGTCGAAACTGGGTGGATAGGGAATGTTAGGTTAGGTGGTCTCCTTGCCCTGGGTCCCAGTGACGGTTTTGATGGAGCTGAGTGTGCGGTTGAACCAGGTCTTCTTGGCGGCCTGCACCTCATTCAGAGCCAGACCCAGGTGGTGCTCCAGATCCTGGATGAAAGAGAGCAAGAAATTACAGCCCAAACAGGCAATATATCTTATTTACTGCTTTCACTTTGCAGCTTTGAGTCCAACACAAAATCCTCAACTTTCCTCATCATCACTCCAAGTAATCTCCACACAGAGCGCTTTGTTGCAGTCACTTCAATGCATTTTCCCCCCTTAAGCCTCTATTTAGAAACTAGACCTCACTTTTTTCACTCTGCTCACATCGGTTTTTAAGAAAACACTTAACACAGCAATGTTTAAAAGCTCCCCGCTATAATAACAATGCTTCTTTTCTGATTCCATTACATGCTAACATTGATTCAGAGCCTGTAGTCACAGCACTGTCCTCAATTAGTAAATTAAATCGAGCTGTCGCATAAAGCTGCAGGTTTCTTCAACTCTGTCTTCTTAAAAGAAAATGTTCTGCTTTCATTTGTTGGGCCTGTGCTGCAGTTTACTGCTGCTGCGCCTGTTCAGGGGTGATAAAGTAATTAGAGCAGAAATGTGGCCTCCTTTTTTTCTCCTTTCAACACAGATGACACAATATTTTACTTTCAACTTTAAGAAACATCCCATGTCAGAATAATGAATGACTCACACTCTGACCTCTGGACCCTACCTGGATTTTGCACTCTGCCTCCACCAGCTGCAGTTTGGTCTGAGCTAGTTCCAGCTCCATCTCCCTCAGCTGGTTTTTCAGAGCCTCCTTCTCTTCATCGGTCTCCTCGGCTCCCCCGGCAGATGCTGTGGTCACAGCGACCCGTACCCGTCCCTCCTTGTTGAAAAGACTGCTGCATTTCTCGCAGCCTTCAACTTTCGCCTACATATGAGGGGGAGGAAGAAACAAACAGAAGAGGTAAGAGGACACTTTAAGCCTGAGCAAGGTTAGAGAAGAAAGAGAGACGGAGTGAGAAAAAGAAAAGTTAAAATGGAACAGGAGAATGCCCCAAATGTTTTTCCCCTCACCAAACAACTGTTGTCTCAATTGAATGCAGATATTTATAGCTACCCAGCTGTCTTCTCGCTGTAAAGTTTTCATAATGATCACCACTTAGGCTGCGTCCAAAAACCCCCATAGACTTATGTGTTAAAACAGATTTATAGCCTGGTGCTAAAAACAAAACAAAAAGAAAGATTTCTCTCTCACCCTTCTCATTTCTAAATAACTCATCAGGCCTGGAAGTCTGCTTCACCTCAGTGAATGGAACATCTCACCTGTGTAAAGTGTTGATGTCTTTAATGTAATTATCTGAGAAAATACATGCTGTGCTGTGTCACTGATTGTGATGTTCAGCCAGTCAAAAAGTGTGTGTATTAGTTTGTTACTTAGGATCTAATTGTTAGCCTAGGTTGACAGTGCGAGCTGATAACTCCACCTTCTCCTAAATAAAAAAACAAACAAACAAAAAAAGATGCTGACAGGTATGAAATTAAAGTCACCGCTAGAATCATAGTGTCAAAATTCGAAGGGTTTTTGTCCGTTTTTGACCCATAAATCATGAAAGTGACCTTGAAGACTTTGTTGAATATGATCCAAATTTTAATGGATTGTTAACATGACCTCGCTCTACACCCCTACAGAGTTTTATCAGAATTTATTGAAAACTTTTTGAGCTATTTGTTAAATTCCATGTTTTTGAAGAAGGCATATGAAGTCTGTTTGAGCAGATGAGGTAAGTAAAAGTATTATTTACTTTCAGTTGCTCTTTCTAAGTTTGGCTCAGGATAACCAGACTAGTAGGGCGACTCCTCCGAGATTATTCTAGACAGATCAGTGCCTGAGTTGGCACCAACATGTAGGACTGTCGACAGGTTTACATTCAGGGTTGCTTGCCACAGTAACAACAGCCGACTGAGGCAGCCGGTGGAGACGCTTCCTAAAAATGAATATTTTATGAGAATATTTAATTTGGATTAAATGTGGCCAGTTTTAAGCTGAATAGTAATTATATGTAAAGCTTCCAGTCTCATTGTTGCAGAAGTGGCCTTAATGAAGCAATGCTTGAGCTGCAATTGGTGCTCTTGTCACTTCAAATTCAGTTTTAGTGAGTCGCTGTCAGTGTGTTTATTTAAATATCTAAAAAAAAAAAAAAAAGCATCTGTGAGCAGCTACAGCAGTTGCTGACAGTTAACAGAATTTCTGCACCATTAGTAGTATAGAAAAAAACTGCACAGATTTACCTCCACACAGGCAGAGAGGTCCTGCTGCAACCTTTACATGACCTGACCTTGGTGCACTAAACATTTTGTGAGCTTCCTGCCAAAACTGCCCTTTTCTTATATCACCTACTGTTTGAACTAATAATTCACAGGCCACAGGTAAAACTGCTATGGCCTCCTCGGTCATACTCCTCACTCTTCCCCCCAAAAGATCTGATTTTAAACATTACATTTAACTACAGGTTTTACTTTAACCAGTAGGTTCAGTCAACTTTCTTGTTCATGTAATCTTTGACTCAAAGCTTTCCAGACAGTGCTAAGAACCACTCTCTAGACAGCCGGTTATCTCTAGACTAAGTAGGCCCTCTGTGCTGGGATGCCAGAGTAACAAGAGTTGATGCTCATTTTAAATATAATTGGTCAAAAAGGCTCACTGGTTTCTTTTGTATGTATTGGGGGATGGGGGTTCATGTCATAGATTTTACGGTAAATGATCCGTCCATCGGCCTCTCAATGCGGTGAAGTCGTCCCCTATCCAGAAAAACAGCTCTTAAGCATGTTTCCACGTCCATGCTTGACTATGCAGGGGGTGTTCTTTGGGTCTGAGTCAGCATTTCTTGGCCTGTACATGTGTCTTCCTGAGCACGGGGACCTTGTGCTGAAAAACTTCACACCATTACTGCATGGTGTGCTACCAGTGGAGGTGCCTCTTGGCGACTGTGCTCCTAACTGCCTTCAGATCATTAACAAGCTCCTTCCATGTACTTTTGGGCTGCTCCAAGACTTTTCTCATGATCTTCCTCCTCCCATGAGCCAAAATCTTGCATTGACCTCTACATCTATAACAACTGGTTATTTTATATTTCACAACACCAACTTCTTGGTGGTCTTGAAGTCCATTTCAGCCAATCTTGCCCCTGATGTCTTTTGATAGCTCTTTGGTCTTGCACATGGAGGTGGCGAGGTTGGAATGGAAGAAACTGATTCTATCGACAGGTATATGTTTAACAACATAAGTTCAGATCAGGAGTATCTACAATTGATTGATAATCTGTGGGATCTAGAATTGTGGCTGGTTGTAGGGGATCAAATACTTATTTCACTCACTGACAAGCAAATCAATGTATATGAGGCTGTGTCTCAGATGTTAAAACAGGTTATCTGTTCATCAGAAGTTTCTTTAAGCAATGAATTGAAACCTGCTGACAGAGGAGCCCCTTACATGACAGCTCATGGAGTAATGAGAGGTAAAAATTGTAATACACTTTGTAAACTCATAAAGTGACAAAGTTAATCCTGGCTTTACGTCATGGTTACGTCATTTGGATTGATGTAAAACTCACCCTGATTTTCTCGAGTTCTCCTCGCGTAGCCGTCTGTTGTTTCTCTAGTCGTTCGCTCAGCTGGGAGCAGATCTGCAGAAAACAGAAAAACAGCTTGGTTTGTTCACCCACTTTTAGACAGAGCTCGTCAATTAAACCAGAGGAACACTTTTCAATTAAAATGAATACTCAATACCAATATTCTTACAACCAGCAACAGAAAATCTGTACTTCAAGTCTAGCTTTTTCCGGTCTCTGGTGCTTCAACACAACTCCAACAAGCCACAAAAAGCCTGCTTAGTTTTTCGGCCAACAACAATCAAAGATTCAAATCATTAATTTACCTAAGCACCCAGCCACTGGGCTATTTTAAAACAAAAAAACTAATAGTAAAACAAAGTATACACAGGAAAACAGGAGGAAAAAAACTCCCTTTCAGAAAAAGTTTGATGAATATTTATGAATGAAAACTGTCCATCCCCATAATATGGTAAAAACACAATACAGACAGAGTTATAAGAATAACATCAGCACTCAGAGAGCACCACTCCCCCCGTAGGGCAGGGGCTATACTGAAACTGTGATGTTTTATAATGTTTTTATTATAACATGCAGATGTCACTCTGTTTTTATTATCCTAGGATGACATCAGTCAGTTATGGCATCATTGTGACCTTGTAAGGTGTTGAATTGAGGTGGTGTACAACTCTCTCCATCGCTTTTCGTATGACATATTTCTTGATATGGTTTCTTCTTCTGACCTTTTTATCGCTAACAATGAAGGTCAAGGTCAAGTGCTCATGCCCCCCAAGGTCTAGGATATTGTTGAGAAGTTTGAAGATGAAAACAAATTGTGGGTAATATACAATTTTTACTGGTTTTCACAACTGGTGTGTCTTTTACCAAAATTAAATCACCTCAAGGTGTTGTTGGCATCTACTGTCATTCAAAATTTGAAAATGATATATTGAAAACTGTGGATTGACTGCTAACAAATAGACAGGTGTGTTTCCCCTACTGTGTTTATAGGTTAATAAGTCTGTATGGACTTTATCCTCTTAGCTTTAAGTACATTAGTGGTGTCATAGGCCTTATGTATATTCAAATCTCCTTTCCCCCCCTTCTCCTTCAAACAGCTACAAGCATCCTGAGAGTCAAAAAACACCCACAAACTTTTCCTGTAGCTTGCAGACGGACAGAGAAATCAGAGTGCAACGAGTTATCCTATAAGAGACATCAGGCCATCTACAGACAGTCCATCTATCTCGACATCTACTTTTGCTCTTATTCTCTGTTTTACATACATTATATTGGTGACCCTAATCTCTCTTTTTTTACTATACTTATCATGCAGCTATCTTTCCGTCCTGTCACATTCTCCCTCATATTGGCCGTTACTATATCCAGCTCCGTCACTACTGACCTCTTATCTCTTCTTTTTTGATCTTTTGTCTGTAGTCCTGCAGTTTTAATCTCCCTGCATCCTTTTTAACTAGTGGAGCATCTGTTTCTTTTTTGCTTTTTTCTTACCCGAGCTGCTGAGCCTTAAGCCATTCAAGTCTTCAGTCAGTTTTTGTCCCCATTTCGGCAGCAGGGATTTTACTCTCCTTCAGTTTTTTTCTATAATTAGAAGGAGGACTCTAACAGGGACATAGTGAGGAGGACAATATGTTCTGATGGGATTTCAAGCCTGTGAAAGATGGGGGTACTTGTCAATCTTAGGGCAAGGAATCGTTATCGCTGCACCATCTGCAAGCAAGCTGTAAATGATTATTTTGCTCATTTAAATTCAGGATGACCACGGTAGTCATTTTCTCCATCCTTGTTATCAGTTTTCTATACCAATGTTTCACAGTAATAATGGGTTTTGCACTCGTTACTGAAGGCTCAAGACCCAGAGGGCATTTTTAAAAAAAAGTTTTTTATATTCAATTTATTCCTACAAAACAATCTCAGCCTTATTTATTTTAAATATTTTCACTTAATAATTTATCCGGCCCCACGGTAACTTTACTGCCTGAGGCACTTTTTGCTTTCTTTCTATTGAATATTGCATGTAAACATTATACTTATACTTACAGTGCAGGAACTGCAAGAACATGCAGCCTTAATTACTTCATCATATTTTCACAAGGAGCAGATAATTGTGCTGATGCACCCAATTAACAAAAATATGTTGTCCAGAATGAAAATATCTTATTAAAACCATTAAAAGTAAATCAGATCAAATTTATTTATTTAGTCAAAACTGACCAAAAACACAGACAATGAAAACAATCAGAATTAGAAAAGAGAAAACAAAGCAATGCTAACAGAACCCAAGAGACACGAGCGCTAGCACGTGCTGCTTCACCTGGCTAGCACCCAGCTAGCCTGCATCTATCTACAAAAGCTCCAGTCCTAGAACAGGGATTGCAATGCACCACTTGACACCGTTTTTAGCTCCACCGTTAACAGACTTGTCTTTGTCCTCATGTGCTCGAGGAGCAATTAGCACACAAAGCTTTTTTTGGCTATATTTCCACAGGAAAAAATAAATAAATAAATAAAACCCCCCAAAGAAACTCTTGGCATTCACACACATTGAAAAAGCAAATTGCTACGTGAATAATCATTCGCATTATCTATGTTGTAAACAACCCAGGCTATTTTAGGGAATTCCTCAACTTGTCAATCCCAGCGGATTGAATGTTCCCCCCTCCCCCTCCACACACTTTGTTCATTTTCCCCCTCTCTCCATCAATCACCCTCTTCCTTCCTGTCACACTTCAGTCTGCTCAACACAGCTATCAACCGCAAGCTAGAAACCCGTAATACACACAAAAACCATCAAATCCGGTCTCCTCTCCTCGGTGGCACATTCGATAACCGGTTTTCACACTTGCCGTCAAAGCCAGTCGACGGTTATTATTTTTAGACTCAGGTGAAGTTGAGGTCTGTTCCTAAATTAGTCTTCTTTCTATTTCTGTTTCCCTCCACAGAGAGGAATAAGAGGTGGATTGTTGCATAATGTCCCTGCGCTGATGGTAATAGCACTTGATCTGGGTGAGTTTATATTTAAGCACGAAGTGACAGGATGAGATCTGAAGAGGAATTCAGACAGACGGAACTTTAAATATGCTTGCAGGCTAAGCCATCAAAAGCTCCGGGTTCAGTTAAGGAACAGCTCTGCTTCAGAAATGAGATAAATGAAGGAAAACAGAGCGCTCTTAAAAAGTATATTATTTTTAAATATTTATGAGTGGTCCTGCCACGGTAATGGCTCGATAGAAGCTTAGATATGAAAAGACGGGCTAAGTAAGGAAAGATAAGTGGTGTAAAGCGTCTCAAAAGCTCACTTTCAAGGGAATCAGAGCTCCACATAATCTAATTCACAATTCAGTCACACACACAAAAACATAATTATAATCCAAAAATAAAAATACCATGATGGTTTTTCTGGTGAAGCTACTTGAGTAAAAAGCAGAACTTATCAACAATGACAGCCAAGCGTACGAAAAAAGTCAAAGAGAAACGAGTGGATTTAATTAGCATTATGCTTCGAGATATAAATGAACTAAAAAGTGACAAACATTCAAGCACTGGCTCAAAGTTATGTGAAGACTGCCAACTGCTGGCAGCTTATGCTCTCTGAATTTTTATCCCAACCTTCTGAATTATTCTTTCTGGGTCACTGTGAGACTTCAGTGGATTTCAGCCCGAAACCATTTCAGCAGTAAATGCTTTAGTCAATTTTCTGACACTTTTCCATTCTTTGGTTTTTGATAAGATTAGACAATATTGCATATTGATACATATATACTGTAGTCATTTTGGTTAGAATTATAGAAATGAAGAAACAGAAGCTGGCGACACCACCTCTGCTGGATTGTGTGTAAAAGGTGAATTTGCATTTTTAAAGTTCAGCGTACTATGAACAATGAAACAACTCTGGATGATTTGAATTCAATGTGAAAAGTCTGTCCCTGCCAGAGTAACATACATACAACATGCTCCCAGTATATGTGATTATGATGTTCCCATTTTTATCCTATTCTAAACTCTCGCATTATTTCATTAATTAAATATCCTATTACCTCATTCATTGCTTATTTCTGTATTTCCCTTCAGGTACACAGTCACCAGCCACTTTTTGGTATACCTGTTATACTGCTTTTTAAAAAAATGTAATCAGCCAATCACATGGCAATAACTCAGTGCATTTAGACATGGTCAAGACAATCTGCTGAAGTTCAAACCGAGGACTGGAATGGGGATGAAATGTGATTTAAGTGACTCTGAATGATACATGGTTGCTGGTGCCAGACAGGTTGGTCTGAGCATGTCAGAAACTTCTGATCTACTGGAATTTTCCCAGACAACCATCTCTAGGTTTTTCAGAGAATGGTCGAAAAAAGAGAAATTACCCAGGGAGCAGCAGTTTTCTAGACCAATTTGCCTTGCTGATGTCAGAACTGCCAGACTACTTTCAGCTGATAGGAATGCAACAGTAACTCAGATAACCAAGGTATGCACATAACATCTCTGAATGCACATCACATTGTACCTTTAGGCTAATGGACTAAAGCAATAGCAGACCACACCAGGTGCCACCCCTGTCAGCTAAGAACAGGAAACTGAGGCAAATGTTTGCTAAGGCTCACCAAAACTGGACAACACATTAGAAGAAAAACATCACCCAGTCTGATGACTCTCCATTTCTGCTGCAACATTCGGATTCACAGTTTGGCATAAACAACTTAAAAAGAGGGATCCATTCTTCCTTGGATCAACAGTTCAGGCTGGTGTTGGTGGTGTAATGGTAAAGAGGATATTTTCTTGGCACCCATTAGTGCCAAATGATGCTGATTTGGCCCACCACAGCCTATCAGAGAATTGTTGTCGACTCTGTCCATCCCTTTATGACCACAGTGTGTGCTCATTTTCTAATAGCTGCTTCCATCAAATATTACACCATATCTGTTATTTTGGACATGACATATACTCAAATGGCCTACACAGCCACCAGATTTCAATCCAATAGAGTACCTTTGGGATGTGGTGTAAGGGGTGATTCATATTATGGACATGCAGCTGAGAAATCTGCAGCAGCTCTGTAATGTTATCGTGCCAGTATGGATCAAAATCTCTGAGGACTGTTTCCAGCAACTATGCATTGACAAATTACATTAGCTCGGAAGAGAAATGAGGGTCTAAGAGGAACTAGTAATATGTACCTATAATAATAAATAAAGGCCAGTGAGTGTATATGCATTATGATCCACCTGTCTGTGAGGGTGGGGAGTAAAGATGTGGTTTTGAAGCTTGAACTAAACGGAAAACACAAACTAAAATAAGTTTATTTTTCCAAAATAAGCTTCAAGAGAACTGTGATAAAAACTAGGGTGTGACAGTTTCCACTTTTTTACTTACATCACATATATGAAAGTGGAAACACTATTATTAGACCTGCTAATGTAACTATTCAGTTGCACACAGTAAACTGAAAAGTGAAAGTAGGCATATAGTAGGCACACAGTACATACCTGCTTATATTCTCCAATAATGGACCCGTTCTTCTTAATTTCTGATTCAGACTTATCGAGCTCTCGTCTGCACATCTCCTTCAGCTGTAGATAAAACACAGAGATACAGTTCTGCTGTTACACGGCAGAAGCCAAGGACAGAAGTGGGGCCCCAGAGACTGTGTGACTGCCATGAAATGTAAAGGAGACATGGAAAGGTATTGGCAGACACCAAGTTCAGGGCAATGTCAGGGCCTCTATGCAACCTCTGCTCGAACACATGAATCAGTCACAGCTACACAAACTCAACAACACTACAGACACTTGGAGGACAACGTGAAACATGCACAGGATCAGAGGGCAGCAGGGTCTGTACTCTGAATCTTTACTTGAACTTGAGAAAATAACCATCAAAGACTGACAACCTTTGATATCTGAGGTTTGACTATACAGGAATGTGGTTTTAAAATAAATGATTTTCTGTATCTTTTTTTTTTCTCACTGGAACAGTTATTGCATTTCTGTAGCAACAGATACATGATCTGGACAGAGAAACCATAGTTTTCTTCTAACCATTATTAAACATGAGCAGTACTGAAAGAAGAATTTACAGCTCAAAACGTTACAAAATCCTAAATCATTTCTACTTCTATCCAACTCCCGGTAGGTGCATACTACTATCAGCCTACACATGTAATTCAGCTAGTAAGGTGTTTGACATTTCAACTCATTTTGAATTTCTGTGTGAAAAAGAAAAAAGAACCACAGTGAAATGCAAATATTGGCCAAGTTATAACAAGGGTCTGTCTGCTGCAAATAGCTCTACTTCAAATTTGATTAAGGGCAACTGCAAGCTTAGCACAACCACTGGTGGCCTATTAAGGAGGAAGAGATGCCAGCGCTGCAGCATTAAAACAGCAACTAGCTTTTTTGTTTGGCTCATGTTGTCACTACATTATCAGGTTGATATGTATGGCCAGGGAAAGTAGTTAGATGAGTTACTTTATTCCAGAGAGAATCCTGTAAGATAATGGATTACCTTTGGACATTATAGTATCATGTGAAACTTAAATCTCCATAGGGTTCAGTGCAGCCATGAAAAATTAAGTACACAACATGATTCAGTATTTGTAGAGCAACACTGAGGAGCAACAATAACTTGAAGTAATAATTTTCTGTATGACTTTATCAGTCTTTCATATTGTTGTGGAGAAATACACTCTTCTTTATAATGGTCCTTTAGTTCATTGAGGTTTGTGGGCATTCATTCGGCTCTCTTTAAAATGTTAAAATAGACTTTGACTGGCTAAACTAAACTAAACTAAAGACTATTTTCTTTTCCATTCTGTTGCAGATTTACTGTTGTGCTTGGGATCATTATCCTGTTGTATGATCCAATCCAGCCAAACTGTAGTCTCACGTTTGACTCTAAAATACTTTGGTATACAGACGACTTCATAGTCGACTTAACGAGTGCAAGGTACGCAGGTCCTGTAAATGTCAAAACAAACCCAAATCATCACGCCTCCGCCACTGTGCTTGACAGCTGGTATGAGGTGCTTGTGCGGATATGTTTGTATACAGCGTTTGGTTTTTGCCAAAGTGGCACTGTGCATTATGGCCAACTAGCTCCACTTTGCTCTCATCTGTCCAAAGGGTACTGGTCTAGAAATCTTGTGGTTTGTCAGAGGCAACTTTGTAAATCTAATCGACTGTTCAGTCATGTTTTTTAAATTGTGTGGTCATGAACTTTAACTTTTAAGGTGCTAACTGAACCTAAAGTCTAAGATGTACTTCTTGGGTTTCTGTAGTGTATTGGATCATTAAACAGTCTAACCTTGCTGGGACTTCCACTAATGGGGAAATTGTCAAAACCTCAGCTATTTTACAGAGATGGCTAGATTTGTAGATCATCAGTTAATCAAGTGCATTTGATTAGCAACACCTGGTTGCTAATTACTCTCTTAATTCCTATGGAATAGTATATTTTGTTTTTTACTGTATGTAGGTCATCAACACATTAATGTAGGTATCATTAATAATCAAATTGCTTGTAACACTTGAAGAAGAAGAATGTAGCAATAGCAAGCACCCATCCATTTTCTTTCTTCCACTTATCTAACTTTGGGTTGTGACTGGGCTGGAGCCTATCCCAGCTGCCATACGCCGAAAGGCAAGGTACACCCTGAACAGATCGCCTGTCTCTGGCAGGACTAACAGAGAGACAGACAACCATACACACTCACATCCACACTTCTGGCCAATTTAGAATCACCAATTAACTTAACCCTGTTCATGTTTTTGGAATGTAGGAGGAAGTCAGCATATCCGGAAAGAACCCACACAAACACAGGGAGAACATTAAACTCCACACATGAAGTCTCAAGCGGGCCAGTGGTTTTATTTTTCTTAAAATATTTCTGTAATTGAAAATATGTGGAGTTGTATGTATGTGGAAATGTGTCTCGTGCAGAGAAACTGCCTGAGAAGCAAATATACAGCCAGAAGAACATGTACAAAAAGATGGCTGTGCTTAACATTTCCCAAGTCTGATGTAAGGCTTCAGGTATGACAGGGGTATATTCATCACATAACGGCTGTTTTGTAAAGACTTGAAGGTCAGAAAAAAATCTGGTCTCATGCTCACTATGAGCTGTGCTTCTAGCTCAGGAAAGTATAAAATGTGGTCTTGTTTCAAAGAAAAGCAGTTCCACACAGGCTGTCATACCCTGCAAACGACAGAGACGAACAGAACTTCACTGATTGAGAGTAAATGCAATATTTCTTGTGAATCCTGGACCTGTCCACAATAAAAAACTGCTCAGTCATAGCAGGTCACCTTAATATTTCGACTTCTGTTTCAGCAGTTGCTTCCTGTAACCCTGTGTTTCTTATGACATTTTGAGGAAAAACAAACACATTAGGCATCAGCAGGAAACGTTTTTTCCCCTGGCTCCGTTTCACTCTAGATGAGAGCGCGTTACATGCTCTAACCTGTGCAGACTCTTCCTCCAGCCGCCTCTTCTCATCCTCCGACTCAATCAGCTTCTGTTTGGTCAGCAGCAACTCTTTATTTAGGGCGTCTGCTTTCTCCTCGGCCTGACACACACATGCACAGACACAAAAAAGACACCATAACCCAGTGCTCAGTAGGTCAATGAAAGTCAGAGTCGCCCTACTTTCTTCTTAGTTTTCTCTCTCTTTTCAGGGAATTGGGGAAAAAAAAGTTTCTGTTCAAAAACACTTGCGCTATCCTCTTTGCTATAACCTTTTTTTAGATGTTCTAACAAAAGTGACAAATGACAGTTTAACAGCCCCACCCAATCCTACACAAATATTGTTCTTCTTTGGCTTACATTGTCAAGGTCTTTGCGCAGGGCTATCTTGCTGCTAACTAGTTCATGTGCCAAGTCATCATTTTCTTGCTCCAGTCGCATGTTGGCCTCTTGCAAACGCCGATTCTCCCGCTAGATGGTGAATGTAAGAGAAAAAAAAAGCAGTGTTTAGAAAGAAGAAAAGAGAAAAACAACCACAAATCAACACAAAAATGTTAAAAATGAAATAATCAAAGCGTTTAAGACAGACGACACTGAACACGGAGAAGTGACGATCCACCAAAGAGGAAGGAAAGCGCTGAGATAGCTGAGCAAGGAAATGGCGTTAAGTTTGATTGTGCAAACATGTCTTACTGGTTCAGCAGTTTCCAGAGCGATGCGACAACACACATATGAAACCGGGAGTATAAAAGTTCACTCTGATCAGATGAAAACGTAGCCGCAAAGTAAGAGATGTCTGTAATGTTTAACAAGACATAACCGGTTTGTACATCATTAACAGCAATCTACAGCTGTAGTGGGAATAAAGTCGGAGCACTTAGCACAATTTCTAACACCTCTCCTTCTGTTTCTAGGTCAACGTTTCCATCTTTGTTAAAACATTTCATGTCCGTGTCACTTTTCTTCTTTTTAAGCCGTCTGATCCTGATCCATTTGTACATGGATTTACATATCCTTGTATTAAAGTGTGGACTACACAACTCCAGCTCGCCTTTTATTATCACTACTATGACTCAAACTGGCGTGAATATTTGACTTTACCGTAGAGCGGATGAAACCCTCTTATATGGCAAAAATAGAAACACCCCAAGATCAAAACACGTCTTTGGACACGCACCAAAAAAAAGAAAAAAAAAGAAGAAGTGATGGATGATCTTGTAGTGTACAAAACCATCTTGTTACCCTTGAAACCTTGAAATGACATAATGTATAGTTAATGGCTTTTCTATGGCCTTGTAGTTTTTATTTACTGAACAAGGACTGCCAAGGTCCACAAGAAATATAGATTTACTTTGTTCAGCTATGAATGTCACAGAATATAGTCGCTGCTTTACCACTATGTGGTAATCGTGGGGATGACACATAATTCATGAATACTGAAATGGTTAAACCAACCAACCACTAAAATAATAATGTTACTATATAAAAAGACAGAAAACAATATAAACAAAAGCTAAGCAAGATCTGTATCATCCTAATTCTATTAATATACGTTTTCTGAAGAACTCTAATCTGAACAGATATAATTTTTAAAAAATATTTTAAATTTTAATTTTACTGCTGAAAAGTTTTGTAAATTGTAAGTCATTTAGTAACCCACTACAAAGGCATGTTTAAATATCAACAAAAACATGACATTATGAGCTATAAAAGCATGTAAAAATATTTCATAATGTATTTTTAAATAATATGCACCTACAGCACTATATGAGAGCATGCCATCTTTTTAATTTCACAGCAATAACATCTAATTTATATCTATAAAAGTTGAATTATATAGACCTAGTAACTAGCCAGCAATGAGCTGAGACTGTCATATAAGCAACATCTAACACCCCACACTTTTAAACCTTTTCTCAGTGTTAAACATATCATTTTGCCAACAGAACAAACAAATCAAACAATACTGAAGCATGGGTATGTATAGGTAATTTATGCCACACCCCTTTTCCCCAGGGGGTCGCCATGGCAGATTTGTCCAGGCAAGTCTATTAAACACTACACCACAGAGCAATGCAATGAATGCAAAGAGCCAAAAGAAATAACGGTTCTGTGTATTTGGTAGTGGAGAAAGATCAAAACATTCTGGGGAAAGATTAGAGTGACACGTGAGAAGAACCAACATTAACAAAAATGATACAACATTTTTTGTTTTGTTTTTTTAAATGCCCTGCCCAGCAGATAAACAACAGACATAAGAGGAGGAGGAAGAGGAAGTTCAACAGAATAACTGTTTGTTATGAACCATGCAGTTTTTGTTCTGCCGTATTTTTATTGTTATTTTAAGTGATGCACTGTGCCACACATTTTTTCCCTGGAAAAGGAAGGATGAGACTGCTTTATGCTAAATAGGAAGAGCATATTATTCTTGTTTTGGCTGGTTTCTTTTTTCTTTTGCAATTTTTTTTTTAAAGAAAAATATACTCATCATTTTTTAACCATCCTGTATTGAACATATCGAGACAAGAAAAGGGACTGAAACACTTTGTTAGAAAAACCACGTACCTCATATCTCTCGATGGGGGCCTCCTGTTGCTCTTGCTGCTCCCGTATGGTGTGGTACTCTTTTTCATATTTCTTCAGTTTCTTCTGGCTGATCTGTTGAGCAGAAAGAGCAAAACAACAAATGATGAAGAAAGGAAATACAACTAGCTTACTAAGTTTGGTTTAATGTGATGGCCAGTGGAGAGGTTTTCAAGTCTTTTGCAAACAAAGACAGAAGACTTTTAATCTTTGCTCGCCTGCAGCTTTATTTATTCATGCATTTGAATAACATGTAACAACACGCAGGGTGGTATTATTGGCCAATTTGCTACTGTTTGTAACATCTAATCTTACCAGTAGCAATTTATAAAGAGATAAAATTAATATTGAGGAGAATTGAAGTCATCTCATTGGTGCGACCCTCCACGATAGACCCAGCTTATCATGTGGCTCCTTGGGAAAAGTACAGTGGGGCAAAAAAGTATTTAGTCAGCCACCGATTGTGCAAGTTCCCCCACTTAAAATGATGACAGAGGTCAGTAATTTGCACCAGAGGTACACTTCAACTGTGAGAGACAGAATGTGAAAAAAAAAATCCATGAATTCACATGGTAGGATTTGTAAAGAATTTATTCGTAAATCAGGGTGGAAAATAAGTATTTGGTCAATAACAAAAATACAACTCAATACTTTGTAACATAACCTTTGTTGGCAATAACAGAGGTCAAACGTTTACTATAGGTCTTTACCGGGTTTGCACACACAGTAGCTGGTATTTTGGCCCATTCCTCCATGCAGATCTTCTCAAGAGCAGTGATGTTTTGGGGCTGTCGCCGAGCAACACGGACTTTCAACTCCCGCCAAAGATTTTCTATGGGGTTGAGGTCTGGAGACTGGCTAGGCCACTCCAGGACTTTCAAATGCTTCTTACGGAGCCACTCCTTTGTTGCCCGGGCGGTGTGTTTTGGATCATTGTCATGTTGGAAGACCCAGCCTCGTTTCATCTTCAAAGTTCTCACTGATGGAAGGAGGTTTTGGCTCAAAATCTCACGATACTTGGCCCCATTCATTCTGTCCTTAACACGGATCAGTCGTCCTGTCCCCTTGGCAGAAAAACAGCCCCATAGCATGATGTTTCCACCCCCATGCTTCACAGTAGGTATGGTGTTCTTGGGATGCAACTCAGTATTCTTCTTCCTCCAAACACGACAAGTTGAGTTTATACCAAAAAGTTCTACTTTGGTTTCATCTGACCACATGACATTCTCCCAATCCTCTGCTGTATCATCCATGTGCTCTCTGGCAAACTTCAGACGGGCCTGGACATGCACTGGCTTCAGCAGCGGAACACGTCTGGCACTGCGGGATTTGATTCCCTGCCATTGTAGTGTGTTACTGATGGTGATCTTTGTTACTTTGGTCCCAGCTCTCTGCAGGTCATTCACCAGGTCCCCCCGTGTGGTTCTGGGATCTTTGCTCACCGTTCTCATGATCATTTTGACCCCACGGGATGAGATCTTGCGTGGAGCCCCAGATCGAGGGAGATTATCAGTGGTCTTGTATGTCTTCCATTTTCTGATGATTGCTCCCACAGTTGATTTTTTTCACACCAAGCTGCTTGCCTATTGTAGATTCACTCTTCCCAGTCTGGTGCAGGTCTACAATTCTTTTCCTGGTGTCCTTCGAAAGCTCTTTGGTCTTGGCCATGGCGGAGTTTGGAGTCTGACTGGTTGAGGCTGTGGACAGGTGTCTTTTATACAGATGATGAGGTCAAACAGGTGCCATTCATACAGGTAACGAGTGGGGGACAGAAAAGCTTCTTACAGAAGACGTTACAGGTCTGTGAGAGCCAGGGATTTTCCTTGTTTGAGGTGACCAAATACTTATTTTCCACCCTGATTTACGAATAAATTCTTTACAAATCCTACCATGTGAATTCATGGATTTTTTTTTCACATTCTGTCTCTCACAGTTGAAGTGTACCTCTGGTGCAAATTACTGACCTCTGTCATCATTTTAAGTGGGGGAACTTGCACAATCGGTGGCTGACTAAATACTTTTTTGCCCCACTGTAATCGCCCACTCCTGATGCAGACATGTGTGAGATGTGTGGATTTTCAATGCCCTTAGTTAAGGGTTCACAATCAATGCACTACAGTGTTTGCATACTTTGACTATATACTTTTCCCCATGTTGAAATCTCAACATTCATTACCTAATGATGTTGGAAGACTGAGGTAACATGACCTCCATGTTGTTCTCTCTCAGTGTGTTTGGTTGCACGTTCTCCTCCACAAAGTACAGAAGGTTATTCAGGGCAGCAGGTCTCTAATGCATCTATCCTTTTATTGTCTTTTTTCTCACATCTACGGCAAAAATTTGGTTCTCCAAAAGCTCATAATTAAAATACCAATGAAGTACAGAGAGTATCCACAAACCTCCCGAAAGGTTTCAATCAACTGCAACTACTAATACTGTATGTAGGTGCACAAACATATCTGCACACGCATGCTCATGTGTAGTAGCTCAAAAACAGAACTATAAGGTATGAACACAAGCTAAAACTTTGACGCACCAAACTTTTTTTTAAAGTGTCCAAGAAAGAAATTCAAACTTTTATGGTTTTATTTAAATTTCTGGGGTAATTTGCATATATTAGCATTAGAAGTCATAAGGCTGGCAGATGAGAAGAGGAAGCTGGTGCAACAAATGCACACTGAGACAACATAAATGACCTGGTTTGACCCTGAGATTATGTCTTGAATACAGTTTGTGAGCTGAATGCACAACACAAGTACTTATCTCATACTGACTTTAAAAATCTAATAATGATAATGACCTCTGACTGCAGTTAAGTAAATAGTTTGCAGACTCCCAACCTGGAAAGACACTTAGCACTGCTTTAACACTGCTGTGAATATAATGTAAAGTTGATAAGATATATATAAGATAATATAATTTAGATGATACAAATGGCCTTGGTTAGGTTTTGTATCTCTTATAGTTCCATGACTTAGGAAGCAGGATGTTGAATTTTTATATATATGTTCATTTTCCAATGATGTTGGTTATTTTAAAAATATGAATTAGGGTACATTAAGAAACTAAAAAAGGAGAAGGGAATACATTTGAAATTCAACGAAGAAAGTTATGAAAGTTGAACTACGAGAATAAATTTGGAGACATTTTTTATAATTAATTTCAAGATTCCGGTCACCTTAAAGGAAGCGACCTAATTGTTGCTAACTTAGCTATCTTAAGGATAAAGGACACTCTTTCGAGGATGCCAATGTTCACATTTTGGACAGAGAGGACAGATGGTTCGAAAGAGGAGTGAAAGAAGCCATCTATGTCCACTGTGAGCGACCATCTTTGAACAGAGGCGGTGGTTTACGACACCAACTCTCTGCCATCCATAATCCAGTTTTGAGATCCCTTCCCAGACGCCTTAAGGCCCACTCACACCCTGGGCCATCTGACCTCAGGAATTCGCATGATAAGGTGGGGCCAGGTTTCACAATGAACTCACCCGAAACTCTGGCTGATTGGGACCCACACCCAGTTCCACACCTTAGCTCAGGCGATTAGAGGATCATCAGGGGGTCCTTTTGTCCCTCTGTGGGGGGACACTCCCACTAGGTTTATATCTGGGACTCTCCACCATTTGACCTTAGAACTGAAGAAGCTTCTCGGATGAGAGGTGAAACATCTTCAAGTAACTTAAAGAAGTCCAGACGCTTTTCTTTGCAAGCTCCTTTGACTAATTGTTGCTACTTTGACTTCCCGAAATGAAATAAATACATTTAAAAAAAGGGGTGTACCTGGAAAAAGATCACATAAAGTCAAATCTGAGATAAAGCTTCCAACACAGCTGCAACCCAGAACAATTTGTAGTCCAGTCAGCCAGTATCTTCAGTCATTTCAGGTTAGTTACTGATACAGCCAGTCATTACCCCACATTGCTATCCAAGCTTCAAATTACTCTGCCTTGTAGTGATGGGTCGTTCGCGAACGAAATGGCTCTTAGAGCCGGGTCTTTGAAGTGAACGACGCGAGCCGACTCCTTATTGGGAGCCGTGAGGGTTTTTTTGTCTTTCTCTCACCCTCTCTCTCGCCCTTTTTTCCGCTAAACTCCGCATGCACGGCCTGTACTTTGCGCTGGGCAGAGGGGGGAGGGGCGTTAGTTACACTCGCAGTAGCATAGGAACAGAGCCAGAGAGAAAGAGAGCGAGGGACAACAACATCGCATTAGAAAGGTATAGTAATCATCCACTATTTTCAGTTGCAGATGATAAAGGATTCAGAAATCATGCAGGCCCATATGACAGAGAATGTGCGTCTTTTTTTTTGTTTTAATATTTTAATTTATATTTAATTGTGTTGTGGTTTGCAGTGTTTTGTGTTTCACGTCAAATTTGTTTAAAAGGAAAAACCTGAAAATTTAAATAGTTAAAAGTTTAAAATGTAAATAGTTGTTTTTTGTATTATATGATTTATTTATTACATTTTATGTGGAGTGTATAAATAAAGTATATTTACGGTGGCCCTTAGAGACAAAGCACGTACAAACTCCAAAACACGTACAAACTCCTAAGCACGTAAAAACTCAGAAGCACATACAAAAGACAACAGAAGTGCTCCAGGATGCTAGGGCGCAGTGTTGAGCTTTTGTTACCTAGTGGCTACACAAGCCAGGAAGTATCAACAACCGGATTTGGTGTGTGGTAGTAACAGGTAAATGAACTTTTTTTTTTTAATTATTTGAATAAATATGAGTGTTTGTCTATAAATACACAAACAATACACACATGCTTTCAATTGTGTAATTTAAGTGATCTGGGTAGCTCTGTTTTGGAAGTTCAGTAAACGCTAGAAATGTGTTTTGGAGTTTGTACGTGCTTTTTGGAGTTTGTATATGCTTTAGAGTTTGTACGTGCTTTGTCTCTAGGGGCCATATATAAACATATATGAATAAAACCACTTTTTTTACATTAGTAATTCATTTTCTGCATAATTTTATATTATTGTTAATGATTAAATAATTAAAGCAACAAAACAACCTGAAGAGCCGGTTCGGAGCCGAAAGAGCCGGCTCTTTGTAGTGAGCCGAGCCGAAAGAGCCGGTTCTCTAAAAAGAGCTGGAAATCCCATCACTACTGCCTTGACTGAGATTTAATTCCCAGTGAAGTCATTACAGTAGTCAGTGACCTCAAATGAATTCTTGGAATTATTTTCTCTTGCCAGATAACATACTTGCTACGGGGAATCCCTAAAGAAAAAAAGCAGCACAGATAAGTGTAATACTCAAAGACAGCATATAGAAGAAGTCAAATAAGCCAAAAGGAGTATAAGCTAGAAAATCTGTGTTTTTCTGGTGGTTATGATTTAAATTCAAAAGTGATACCTCTGATTTATTTCCAGCGGATATTTCTTTGCTGAAGATCATTACATGATCTGCCTGCTGCCCAGCTGTCTAACCAAAAACCAAAAACTTCAAATCTCTCGGCCTGCTGGCTCCTTTACAGAGTCTGTGCAAATAAATATCACTGCCCAAAGTTACCTTCAAAGTCAGGTCCCTTAAACTAGGCCAGACAGTTCAAAACAGGTCAGGACACAGGTGCGAGTGCGCCTGTTTGAGATAGTGAAAAAGACACGTGTGTTTGATTTATCTGTTAAGGTTGGGGTAAAGCACGGCAGTGACCCCTAGTGGTATTTGAGAAATACTGCTTGAAAATCTCTTTTACTTTTGTGCATAATGATCTGCGAATGATCAACTAATGATCATATATCACATATTTGGTACCATAAATTTTGTTTAATAATTTACTGTTCAGTTGGGTTTGAGGTTTTCTGAATATTTTAAGAAAATTATCTGTTTATTCTTATTAATACAAAATATGACAATAAGACACACGTCTACTATCTTTAAGAAAAAGCCAGGTTGAACAGGTATAAGTACTACATGCTCTGCTTTAAACTAACCTTCATGCTACAGGCCAGCTCCATCAGTTTCTTTGCGTTTTCCTCAGAGCGGTACCTCTTCGGAACAGGGACACGAAAGAATTTGAGAGCACCCTCGAAGTCTGTTTGGATTAGATCATCTTTCGATGTCTGGGGAAAAGCAGATAAAAGGTAAATTAGACATAAATTTACATTACTCAAGCCTAAACAGCCTGTCAAGGAAAGACTCATTTCCTTTTTTGTGAAATGAAGAAACAATTCTTAAGACAACATCCTGGGTTTGGTTAGGAACACGTGAGCACTAAGATAAAGACTGTGTTTGTGGCCAAGTCTATAAATCTATGGTAAAATAAAAGTTGTTTTATTTTGCCTGTTTATTTTATGGATGGAACTGTGTTCTTCAAGCACAACGTCCCCTTAACAAAAAGCACGTGCACTGCTTTTAGCACAGAACAGAGGGGTGAGGCCGCACATGTCTCACATGCATAAACCTTTTAGAATTTGAGGTTCTGTTGGCACAAGCTCTCCATTTCTGTTTCCACTCAAAGCTTCTGGCTATCTTTGAATGCTCATTGGTTTGATGCTACAGTCACACTAAGGAAGACGGCGGTTGGAGCACCACGACCAAATTTATTGCAATGAACTTGTGATCTCGTTGACTTTTCTTTGGTCACGTCGAAGACGGGCACCAGGTCAGTAAACCACTTGCAGTCAGCTGCCATGCTGAAAGCAACTTTTGTGTTTTAAAAATTAGACTGAACTTATTTGCAAACCTTCACCAATCTGCTTGAGAGTGACTGCAGTCTCAGGCTGCCTCCTGCCAGGCGACCTGCATAAATACTTTACCCAGATGTTGAGGGTGTTGCCAACAACACAACTGTAATCTACGCACAATCATCAACCAATTTCACCTCATCACAAGGAGGTTGCTGTCCCATTTTCACTTTGGTGTGGCTGAACAATAAAATAATTTGTCTGGGCTTTCTTACCTTTAAAAGTGCCAAGGCCACATTGAAGATTACACTAATGCCCTGAGGGGGGAAACAAACAAAATGTATTGATTAATTACTGTTGCTTGATGTTTTAATGAAAAAAGCGACTGACAAAAATCACACATAAACTTTGTCATATGCTTATTCTTGAAAATATAAAACACCTAAAGTGCTTTCATAATAAAACCCCATATTTAAGTGGTGTGCTTGTTTCTAGGGATATACTTTTACTAAGTTTAAGTATGTGGATAAGCACAACGGCTGCTCCTTTTCTTCCCAGATGATTTGTTAAAGCGGTCTGACTTAATGGGGTAACTTCATATCTCTCCACAGGATCTGAAGACAGCTGCTCAGCTTGGACCGCTACACCGGAAGGTCAGACTTTACCCTGGTCTGAGTTATTGTGTGATCTGAAACAAGTCTCCCTGGGTCTGGTCATAAATTCCTAAATCTTGAACCACATCCCAAGTCCTGCTGCTTTCTTCCACCATCACTGGACTGACATCATTCAGCAGATTAATGAGACGAGGGTTTCCCTATATTCAGAGTTTCAATTCCCTGGGTAAAAAATGTATATCTATGGTACCTACGGTGCTGTGAAAAAGTCTTTGCGCCCTTCCTGATTTACTACAGTTTTTATATTTGTCACACTTACATGTTTCAGATCATTAAACAAAGTTTAATATCACACAAAGATAACCCAAATAAATTGTGTTTTTAAACAATAATTTCACTGATTAAGGAAGAAAACGTATCCAAACTTATCCAAACTTACCTGGTTCTGTGTGAAAAGCAATTGCCCATCTTGTTAAATCATGACTTAACTGTGATTAACCTAATTTTTGGAAAGCTGAGTTCGGTTTTAGTAAACAATATATTTGCATAATGACTGAAACTAGCAGATCATTCTCCTTGATCAAGAAGCTGACCTCAGCTGAAAGTGAAGAAGTCACTTGGATGAGTGACGAAACATTTCTTCCACTAAAAACGCTACATCCAGATGAATCGAATCAACTTTTTGGGATTTCCTTACCTGGATGATTGAGCATCCATCAAGACATCTTTGTCTAATATCTGAATTTGTTTGATGATCTGAAACATTTTAGTGTGACAAGAAAAGAAAAATAAGGAAATCGGGAAGGGGAAAACCCTTTTTCACACCACTGTATAAAATTAATTTCAGAATCCGAGGTGATTTCCTTCTTGAGTTATCAATTCAAACAATTTCCAGAAGACTGGACCTCTGACCTTGACCTCAAGGTTTAGGTCACAGAGATTCAAACTCCTCCAATATTTTTTGTAGACACACCTATGGTATGAATTTAAAACGTCACTTCATTCTCGAGTTATCACACTCACAAACTCGGGTGTCCATGTCACATCATGTCACCTGCCGGATTGGCAGGGTAACCACAACACCCCATCAGCCTTTAACATCTGAGGGCATTTCTATGCCATGAGTTAATAAGTCATTACCTCTGTCGATTGAAGTCACTGAGGTTTGTGTTTAGATTACGAACCTCGCACAGCAGCAGGTCGATTATATGGAAGACCATGTAGAGGGGGAACTTGGCTGTGAAGAGTGTGAGGAACCACTGTGAGGCGTACATGTGAGCCTCCAGGCCCACATTCAGGAAATGGTTGTACAGGTCTGGTATATATTCCTGGAACAGACACGTTGAAAGCAAGAAAAGCAATAAAGACACAAAAGGACATGGCGTTAGAGAAGCAGATTGAAGAATGTGGAGGAGGGGGAAAAGGAAGATGTAATAAAGAAAAAAAGATAGCATATGGGGGGGAAAGGAAGGAGAGCAGCAAGAGGTCACTTCAATTCTACTTAAGTGCTAAGTAATACACCTTGCTGGTTTTATGTATTACATTATATAATATAATAGTATATATCAGTGCACAGGTGCGCAGAGCATTCAGTTATACAAGTTTATATCATACAAACCTGCATAAGTCTCTCAAGCTGAAAGAACTTGCAATGAAGATCTTCAAAGTTTTGCTTGAAAAGATCCCTGAGCCCATAATCAAACATGATCTTCACCAGGACACTGAATGCTTGCTCCTCTGGCATCTAAAGAAAACCAAGAGATTTACTTATTAGTGCCTTAAGTCAGTTCAGTCATGCTGAAAACAAGGGTTTCACATGAAGTCAACTGCAAAGTGCCCGAAGTAATTCTAAAATGTTACTTTAAAAAAATCCTCTGGTCGGATGCTTTATAAAAATGGCCATTGTTTCTACACTAGGTGGCACTGTAGGCATTTCTCCGGACCACAGAGGAGTTTTAAAACAAGCTACAGGTTTCAGATGATCACTGTGACCATATTGTACCAAAAAACCCCCAAAAAAACCCCTCAACCCCAACATTAAAGCCTTATGACTATGCAGAGTTCTGCGGTTAAAACCTTTGCTAGAGACACATGCGTGGGGGTTACTGCGACATATACTCCTGAACACAACAACAAGATTAGGAAGTTGGTCTGGACTCCAAACACCTTAGATCCCAATGAGCAATTGTAGGATATGCTTGATCCCAGTCAACACAGCCCATCCCTAGAGGGGACCTGTTTATTCCCCAGAGAGTCAGAGCTGTTTGGGCAGTGCAAAGGGAGAACTACTCAATATTAGGCAGGTGGTTTAATGTTGCCGTCTACATTACAGAAACTAATAAAATCTCTAAAATTTCCTTTTATAGGTACTTATTGACCAAGTTCTGAGAGACATTAAACATAGGATGGAGGATGTAATAAATTAAGCCAATCCTCTGGTGTTTGTGAAAGCTGGAAGGGTATCGATGTCAAAGGAAATAAAACATCCCCGCTCAGCTATGACACTATATTTGAAATACTTTTTTTTCCCTGGACATGCTGGTATGTAAACTCACGTGCAACAGCAGCACTGCAGCCAAGAAGGACTGTCCCTGGCAGTACCCGATCTCCTCATCGTAAACAGAATAAGCCTAAAAAAAAGAATGCAGACAGAAAGAAAGGTAACAAACTAGTGTCACGATAAATAATAATAATAAAAAAGAAATTAATGTATTTGTATAGTATAGCATACATTTTTTTTTTTTGGGAAGTTGCACCAAGGCTGCAAAGAAATGTGTAAATACTGATCTTGTGCTGCATTTAATTGATGGTGAGAACGTAATTAGTATACCATATATCTACATTTACAAGAAACATTAAACAAAACACATCAACAGAACAACCAGTGACTGCCCACAATTACAGTAAGCCAAACAAAATGAAACAAATATTTTATTTTATCACCCTCAGCACGCTGGTTTGGCTACAGAGAGCTTAAATTATAATGTGTATGAGCTGTGAGGCAGTATAATAATGAAGAAAAACTGAATAGGACCTAAAGAAATCAAGTCTAACTGGATAGATTCAGAAACAAACAGAAAAGCAAGAAAAAAGGTGACTGAAAGAAATGTTGGTATAAATGTTATGTATTAAATTGCTTTGGGAGCTAGGGAGAGAATCAGGCGAAAGGGCTGTAGTGGCCTACTGAGCTACAAACACAAATTATGAGCATGAATCAAACGGACAAAGTGTGGATCAATCCATACATGCAGGAGAGGGAGGGCCCGCTGAATTATTTAAACACACCTGAGGAGGTGGTTGTCTGGGAAGAGATGGATGTCCTCACCTGAGTTATACATAATAAATGACATGAAACTAAAAACTGAACGCACTGCAGTCGGGACATTTGTGACGAATTATGGAGGTATAGCTTCAGATGTATGTATGCATATTATTGACGCACGTGCTCGTTTTCATGAGAAAGAGAGCACAGATGCTCGATGATCAAAACGCCAACGTTTTGAATCAAACGCGCACACCAAACTACACGTTCGATTGAAAAACTTGTTTTGCTTTTCAGTCTTATGAACTCACTGAACCACCCAGTAACCCAGTGAGAAAGTAAATTAATGAGCGCTTGATTTTAGCGTTGGCACCTTCAACTACTGCTCTACAGACCTACTGTGGAGCCAGTCATTTACATAGTAATTATATCGTATTCCAGAGAAACGTGATTCAATTTCACATGGAGATTATTTTTATTTCTAACAGGTTTCATCAAGAACGACGGCTGCAAGCTAACCAACTGCGTGTTTCTCACCTGTAATTACATGCAGTTTTATAAAAAAACAACTTCAGTGGGTGTGAGTTTACAAATCTATGTCAGGACACAAGCTGTCTATTACAGCTATTTATACTTCTTAATATTTAAAAGATTTATTAAATATTATGTGAATTTTAGCTTTGATTCAATTTCATGTAGTATATTGAGCCAAATCACAACAACAGTTATGTCAAGGTGATTTATACCTTAGGTAAAGACCCTACAGTGTTAGAAAGACTACCCCCAAAAAATCCATTTTAACAGGAAGAAACCTCCAGACGAGCATGGAGGGTCAGCCATCTGCATCGAGTGGTTGCAGGTGAGGGGAAAGAGGAAAGAAGGAAGAGAGGATAGGGAGACGGGACAAAACAATCTATGGGAGGGAGAAAACAAAATTTAATGACCTGCAGTAGTGGTGCATAAACATCTGGCAGTGAAGTGAGTTGAGTGGGAAAGGAAAAAACTTCATGCATGCAAAGACCAAATGCTGCCTTTTATAAGCAGCAAAGTAAACTAGCAGTGCACATTAAAGGTACACTGTGTAAAATATCACTGCTACACATCAGTAGATTGCAGATTGGCCGCCATTCATCTGAAATAAGTACAGGATGTCAGTCCTCCATTTATCTCAGCTGGAGTCCACGTCTATTCACACTGTAGGAGGCTGTAAAACTTTGTGAAAGGAGTCTGATATGAGTCGACGAGTCAGTGAAACTCACTTCTGTCTCATACTGAGGTGAGTTGTCGAGCATATCTGGAAATTTTCTGTCGGTAGGTGTTGCTGTTTTGGTCACTGTTAGCCGGCGTTATTGAAACTGTCTTTGAAGCAGATCTGACATTCTGACACTCGGTGAATAACCTCTCTCACGATGTGAGACTGTAATAAAACTACTTAAGAGTTGCAAAGATTTTTAGGGCATCTGGTCCCAGCATTAGTTGACATTACGTTTAGGCTTACATTAGCTGGCTCGTAACCAGCTGTTGTTGTTTAGCCAGCTCGTTCCAGACATGGGACGGTCGCATGCCTAATCTGCTGACAATATCAGGAAAAAACAAGCATGTTTATGCACATTTTCATGTGTTCAGAGCATGAGGCTTGAGGTGAGGAGGAAGAGGATGAGGTGGAAATGAAGGAGCAGAGAGAGAAGAAATGGATGAGGCAGACATAATAAGAATGGGATAATTAAAATATCCATGTATAAATAAAGACTGAAATACCTATTTGTGATCTTTAAATTAAAAGTAATTTATGAGGCGTACTACATATGCGGCCGACCTCTAGCTTGAAACATAAAACATAATTAGGCGGAACAGCGACGCCCATCTCAGCTCAGATGGTGGGGCAACATGGCAAACATGGCAGCCACTGCTCCTATGTATTTTTAATGGATTAATTCCCAATTTATGACAATGCACTGATTATTGGAAGATATAATTATGCACTAATCAATGTCTATGAGTACGATGTTCTTTTTTCTATTGAATAAACTAAAAAAAAAATGACTCATTGTAATCTTTAAATGCAAACATATCAGATTATCTCCTGGAGTGTCTCTTGAAAACCTTTAAACTGCTCACTACTACTACTACTCACTAAAGCTTAACATTTATAATAAGTGGGAGCCTCATTTTAATCATCTCTACTTAAGCCACTGGCCCGATATCCTTGAAGAGCACTGCGAAGTATTACTACTATTGTTCTTGACCCAGTTTATCACTCCCTATTATTTCTTCATTATGTGTATTTTATGCTGTAAATTTACACGCAGCAGAAGTTAATGTGGGGGAGAGTGGGGAAAAGAGTGCTGCCGACTTGTTTCTGCAGTTCTGCTACCAAATGGTTTACACCTCATTTGGCATACAGCTGTTGCAGTAGCTTTGTGCACTGTGTGAATCCATTTTAATGACTGCCTGGATAATGCCCTCTGCTGACTTCAGAGGAAAAATTAACCTCCTCCTTGTGTGTTAAGCGTCTCACCTTGCAGATCTTATAGAGGGAGTCTTGTCCATCTCCTCCAGTGTCTTTGAAGTAGTCGTGAGCTGGAAATGTCCGGTTAATGTCCCTGGTGATGGCGCTGTCCTGAGGGGACTCCTAAAAGTGAAAAGAGAAGAGAGAGAGAGGTTAAAGTGGACTTAAAGGAGGTGAAGAGGCAGAGGCAGGGTGAAATTCAGTAACTAAAACATTCAAAGCCATTTTTATTATTCGGTCTCTGCAAAAAGAGAAAAATAAATCCGCAGAGACCCAGCAGTGGTCAGTGCTGTAGAGTATTTGCTGGCCTGCCTCACACATTACTGAGATTTACAGTATGGGGCAGGAATAAGAAGTGGTAGGACAGAGTGTTCCCTTCCACCATACAGACTGTCCACAGCTCAGTGCCTTTTTATTTGTCTGTATCTGCCCACCCCACTTTGAATCTAATAATGACCACTTCTTCTTATACGCATTATAAGCATTAGTTTCTGATGGTATAGTACATATGCAAACAACAGGCACATAACACAAAACAGATATTGTTATTTACTTGGTAAACATGTTCAGTGAAACAAATAATATACTAACAGCTTTGTTTTTTACCAAAAGTGGAAACTAAATTGTAATTTCATTTGTGAAATGTTGCATGTAAGTACACACTTGCTACAGATTCAGTTCTTGGTTTGGTGACTTACTTGATGTCAACTAGATGGTCATTTGGGAAGAAAATAAACTGAGACTGAAATACTTTACAGCAACTATAAACTGAATTTAACAACAGCATCAAGTTTAAGACATATTGTATTTAGAGAGGGATAGATGGATGGCTTAAGCAGTTATTATCCAAACTGCTGTGTGCTCTTAAGGTTTTGCTATTGCACGCTTTTTTTCTATAAAATTGAAAGCACATGCCATCAAGGTTAATTATTTGACTGTTAGGAAAAAAGAAGTTATGTAATTTGATGTAATACTATCATGCTACTGTAACACAACACAGTTCTATTTGGTCCCAACATCAATATTTTAGACAAATTCACATTTGTTTTAAACTAATAACCCAATTTTGCTAAAAAAAAACAACAACGCAGAATTCAAATTCAGAAAGACTACTTGCACTTTATTATTATTATTATTATCATTATTATAGTAGTAATAACTTTCATAGCAAGTTTATATAACCGGTAAGATATCTAGCAGCCCTGGTATATTTCAGTGTTGACCAACTAACTGACTTGGGCCATGCAGCAGGACAATGCAATGGCATGGCCGACTCAAAGTGCAGACCTCAACCCGACTGAAATACTGTGGACCTTTAGAGAGCTCAATATAAACAAATGCCCGCAAACCTCAATGAAGTAAAGCAATGTTGTAAAAAAGAGTGGGCCAAAGCTTCTCCACAACGATGTAAAAGCCTGATAAAGTCATAAAGAAAACTATTACTTCAAGTTATTGCTGTTAAAGGTGGTCCTACAAGCGACTAAATCCTTAAATGTGCTTAGTTTTTCACAGGACCGCATGGCTGTATGTGCGGAGATTGCACACAGTACATATACAAGCCTGGGGAAACTTATTTCTTTGGCATATCACTCCACAGAGTGGATATACTACACACACATAGATCAGTGAATAATATAATCTAAACTAGCCGTGCTTTGCAAAGATTAATCACCACTTAATTCATTATTCATCACAAGTGAATTTCAGAGACACGGCCTCTAATAAAAAAATCTTACTCTGTAACTCCCCATTTGTATACAACAAATCAAACACACTTTTAAACATAGCTTTATGTAGCATTTGTGGGTAAAATAAGTATAAATTTGGGAACATGTATTGGGTGATGTTCACTGAACTTTGTAATCTGGTACCGGGACCATTCTCTCATGCAAAATGAGGGAGTTGGCGCGACAACAGAGGGAAACACTTTCAGTCAGCGGTGTAAACCTATAATGTCTCAGCCAAAAATGTTAAATTAACTTTTTTTTTTAATTGTAAGGAAAATGTTTCCATTACATGCTGGAAATTCATAAATTACACCTAGAGTTATTTGCTTGTATGTTTTTTTTAACCATTGCTGAAGGGTACTTTAGCATAACTAAACCTTTATTAATCACTACAGGAGATCAAATTCTGTCTGAGAAAACAATCCTGCAAACCCATCCTCAAAGTAGATGTAAACTTAAAACTTAGAAAACTTAGAACCCTTCATTTATATCGTCAGTGTTTTCAAATCACTCGTGCTCCCTTTGTAGCTAATTATACCTTTTTAGTCACTCTGTTACTGTACCCATCAAGTCCCTCCTTTTTCCGAGGTTTCTGTTCCAACTTCCACAAAGGAAGAGAGTGTAACAAAAATAATGCAAGTATGAGAAGAAATGCAGGAAGAAAGGGATATTTAAACAAAGCAAGCTAATGGGGATAAGAGACCAACAACAGTGGTCCACTCCACGACTAACACCACACCCTAAAAAACACTGAGTGTGTATACATGTATGGTATTGTGTGAATTGTAGACCTTGGGAATATGGGATGAAGACTTTATGTTCTGTTCTGCCTTCAAACGACTGTTTTAGAGTAAATAATTGACTTTAAGGTTGAGGTTAAATGAGGTTATGTTGTGATAAAGGTTGGTGTAAGGCTCAGGCAGTTAGCTGTGACGGTTAAAAACCAGGGAAGGTGTTAAGTCAGTGAGTGAAAGTGATTTAACTAGATAAAATTCAGAGTAATTTTGGTGACTACAGAGTTGGTTTTTTGGTTGTCACAGAGCTGGAGCTCTGAATTACACTGTAGCTCTCCTTCAATCTGACATACACAGTAACATATCTAATTATCTGAGATTAGTCATGTTCACGTTTAAACACGGTCACCTTGCTAGCAGCAAGTTGGACCCCCATTTTACTTTTCCACGCCATAGCTTCAACCAGCTGCTAGAAATGTTCCTCACAACTTTTGGTCCACATTGACATGACAGCATCACACAGTTGCTACAGATTTGTCAGCTGCACATCCAAAAGTCCTCTATTGGATTGAAATCTGGTGGCCCGGTGTGGAGGCCATTTGAGTACAGTGAACTCTTTGGCATGTTCAAGACACCAGTTTGGGATGATTTGAGCTTGTGACATGATGCACTATCCTGAGGGAGAAGGCTATAAAAAGGTGGGCACACTGTGGTCATAAAGGGATAGACAAGGTAGACAACAGCACTAAGGGTCTCAAAGTATGTCAAGAAAGTCTTCTTTCGTTCAGGCACCTGAACGATGGATCCATGCTTTCATGTTGTTTATGGCAAATTCTTGATGTCACAGCACAAATCAAAACTCATTAAAAAAGGCGATCCTGTGTGAACTGAAGCTACAGTTTTCTGTTCTTAGCTGACAGGAGTCCCACCTGGTGTGGTCATCTGCTGCTTTAGTCCTCTGCTTCATGTTTCGATGTGCCCTCAGAGACGCTCTTCTGGGATCAATAAAGCATTTCCCCCCCAGACAGCTGCTGCTCACTGGATATTTTCTCTTTTTCTGACCATTCACTGTAAACCCTTGAGAGGGTTGGGTTGTGTGGGAAAATCCAAGCGGATCAACAAGACTCTGACCAGCCTGTCTGGCACCAACAACCATGCCACATTCAAAGTCGCTTAAATCACTTCTGTTCCCCATTCCAGAGCTCGGGTTGAACTTCAGCAGGTCATTTTGACCATATTTGCAAACCTGAATGCACTGAATTGCTGCCATGCGACTTGCCAATTCGATATTTGTATTAACAAGGACAAGAAGAACAAGAATACCTAATAAAGTATATCTTCTAAGCTTGGCAGGACCTCGCCATAAAGTGCATCAGTAAAATCCAAAGTGATTGAGATATTTAGCCTCAAGGGTACTAAAAAATCCTCACTTGTGTCCCAGAAATCTATTTATTCAAAGAGAAAACCATTGACACAGCTGATTTTAAAGTGCACATTGCATCCAATGTGGCACATCACACAGAGCTATAGTCTCTCTGTGAAAGATAACCATCCATGTTTATACAAGCACCACTTAGCCATACTTATCGTAAGTGTTTAGAGCATGCACAAAGACTTCTGACATAATGGCCAATTAGCTTCCTCCCTATCTGTCAGCTCAGTTAAAGAAAAGTTCAGAATTAGAGTAGCACGAGAGAGGAAGAAAATGCATTTAGTATCTCAACATAATGTACGGAAGCATGAGAGGAAGTGAGAAAAAGAAACACAGAGGAGTAGAAAGAGAGAAATCATGAAAGATAAAATGGAGCTAACTGGAAAATTATAAATGGAATTAGAGTACATTAGAGTACGAACAGAAAACAAACAAAAAAAAACAAGACCAAAAAAAAGACCTCAGAAAAAATTATATTGATTCATGTCAGAGCCCAACTAATATGGGACCAATATCACTACCGATTACCAATATTTAATGATTAAAAAAAACAAAACACTATCTGCTCTTCTGATATTTCAGCTGATATTTTTCTATAATTTCCCTAACATTTGATATATTTAGTTATTCATTTACTTGTTCACGTGCTACCTGACTCTCCTTCAGTCCGCTGCTTTTTGTATTTGTATTTATAAACGCCAATATGGACAGACTGTAGTACAAGCTACCAGTTAGTCAGTCTCTACTTGAGACCACTATGCCCATTAAAGAGGGCCTATTTTGCTAATTTACTGCTCTATATTGATATTCTATGACTCCACTAAATGAGCTATCCACAATTCCCAACTTAAAATAATTCCTATTTATCTTACAGTGGGCAATTGCACAGCTCCTCTCCTTGGTGCATACTCTGTCTAAAAAACACATTTTAGCTTCTTTTGCTCTCACTTTAAGCCAACTTGTTTTTCCTGATTGGAGCTGTGTGCCTGTGATGCCCTTATCAATGACAGACATTTTATACATAAGTTTACAGAGTAATCTCAAGCTTGGGCTTGCACATGTTACTGAGCTAACCTTTGTAAAAGTATTGCAGAATATAAGAAAAATCTTATTTCTTCCCCTTTGAAGCAGCCATTTTCTCTAAAGTGGACTCAGCAGATATGTTGTTCTAAGATTCTCGGAGGACTTGCCACAATTATTTATTCATTTGCATTTAGGTTGTCTCAGATCTGCCTAACTTGACACGGCCTTTTCTGTAGTTCTCTCTATTCTCGAGAACACCAGCCTGTTTCTGTTTAAAAATCTGTACAAACATTACAGATGCATCAGAGCACTTTTGACTATCAGTAACAAGTACTGCTGAGACACACACCACCCATAAACTGAGTGAAAGTCCAGGAACAAAACATTTTCTGACAGAACACCAATAAAATGTCTTCACTGGGGGTAAGCCAAAAATGGCTGAGCTACAGTGCAAGTGTGTGTGTGTGTGTGTGTGTGTGTGTGTGTGTGTGTGTGTGTGTGTGTGTGTGTGTGTGTGTGTGTGTGTGTGTGTGTGTGTGTGTGTGTGTGTGTATCTAAAGCTCGGAGTTAAGCACTAAACTAGAGCTTCCGTGAGAAGGCTGAATAGCTAGCTCTCTATTGTTTACGTCCCCGATTTTCTCTGACTCAACACAATAGCTGACATGTCACTCTGTTATTCTTTCTCTGCTCCTAAAGGACCCTACCAAGACACCAAGAGAACATGGGGTGATATTTATCAAGCTTGCCATAAACCTTTCACCCTGAACAAAATAATACAGAGTGCTGCATTTAGATTATTTAACTTGATTTAAATGTAAATGGCAGAATAAATGGTGAATGTTTTACTGTCCCGTTTTAAAAAACGTAAAAAACAACGTAAATATAACTGAGATGAATTCAGTGATTCCTTCTCTTTTCTTTAAAATGACTGGTAAATAACACTTGCTTAGGCTTCCCATAGTGCAGTTTCCTCACCTTAGCATCAGCCATAATTAAATCTTAATAGTCTGTCTCATGCCCTACTTTCTGTGCCATTTGTGCACTGGTTTCCCCGCCTCAGCAAAAGGAGAGCAGACAAAATATGAATCTCATCAGAATAGAAATGACAAAAGAACAAGTAATGTCAACTGCCACAATATTTTACATCAGTTTCAGCAGCATTCAAATTCAGCTGAATAGCTGCAGGCAGAAATATGCTGCTTTTCGAGAGATCTGACATTTTGACTAGTGAAAACTTGGGAAATCAACAACAAAATTCAAAATTTAACCTCAATTCTCCTTGTTTTAGTTCAGATTCAGTTGAATAGACTGAAATAACATCACATTTATTTGCCTAGTACAGATACACAATGCACAAAAATGCTACAAAAACAAGGCCACAAAGCATTGAGTAAATCAGAAGAATCTCACGTCCACCAACAGCAAAAAAAACATTTAAATTATCCCCACATTCATGATTCACAAAAGATAACATCTCACGCAAACCTCATCAGAAATTCAACACCTTTGGCAAATAAAATATTTTGCATTTTAGCATTATTTTAAAAATGGAGTGGCTCTATTTTCTCAATCTGAAACTTACATAGTTCCGACTGTTCATTACATGCATTATTCAGTGTTCAATGTGGGCAAGAGTAAAAATCTTTGGAAGCTTTCCAGAATACACCTCACTTACAGTGCTCAGGTTCCTCTTGTGTATTTAAAATAATCAGTTTCTTAAAACAGCTGCATCATAAGTCAGCCTTTAATGACACTGCCTGTTTTGACTAAAGCAGGACGATAAAATGATCTCGATCATTTTCCGGGGAAAGAAAACCCTCCATAACAATGATGATAACAGACGAGTAATTTACAAGAAAAAAAAAAAACAGATTTGAATGTGGGTCAGCCCTAATTTGCTGATTACACTATCAGACTACAAGAGGGCAATGTAGATGACACATGCAGGGCCAAATCAAAGGTAAAAAATAATTTTTAAACTAAAAATACAAAGCCAGTCTCAAGGCGACACAAAGACTTCTAAGATTGCTAAATTGCAGTTAAGAGAGGCCCTAAAACAAATCAACAATATGTCTTCACCACCATTTTAACAGGTAGTTGTACTCCTCACTAACTATAGAAAGACCAACGTACTAACACTATCTTTGCCTTTTTAGTCATAGCGGAATCGTACTTGTGACGGGAATTGGACAAATCACTTTATCATTAACCTTTTCCGTGACAAACGATTTGTTTATCCAAGTAAAAAAAATCCAATAAATGACACTTTTATCCATTAAAGTATGTGACTTCATTAGGACAAAAGACAAAGACGCTGTATGCTCATAAAGACATTTAAATTTATTCAAATGCGCTTTGATTACAGCCAAAGAAAAGGATATAAGCTTCTGGATGTTCAGAGTCATTTTAGTTTTCTTTCTTTGCATCTACTGAATACATTTTCATGACCTTTCTGAGTTTACTAATCAGTCTGTTGCAGGTGAACTATGTGCTCATTTACTATTGTGCCCACCAACAATTCTTTTCCTCTCTCTCACAGAAGAATGCTGCATTTAAGCTACAAATGACTTCCTAAACCAGCTGTAGCGGCCACATTTCCTCTTGTTCTTTAAAATCTTACCCAGCGTGCCATAGTTGTTCCTCATAGTCACCAGTGTGATGTCCTTGAGAACATGGAAGTGATTATTTTCCCACAAGACAAACTGAATGTGTACGCAAGATCAATGATGTGTCACCATTACACGCTCAAATTTACGACACTGTACCTTTAAGTTTTATAGTATCTTTTAAATTAGTCAACTTTAAAAGCCATCAGTCTTTACAAATTGTGTTTACAGCAGAAAATTTCAACAGAAATATCTAAAAACAAACTTCAGTCTTTTTAATCAGTAAGCATGCTGCTAATCCTACCTAGATTGCGCAACATTTATCACTTTACAAGAACAAAAGGAAAAAAGTGAGTAGAAAAGAAATTTGTATAGTTTAACAATCAAACATTCAGTACGGCAATATTGTACACTTGTTTAGAGAGTGAAACAAAAATAGGAAAGATTACAATATTTGGCATTGCTACGCAGATTACAGTATTTAAAGACAACATGTGAATCTATCTACCACCACAATACTTCATACTCACATACACTCACGAAACACAGAGGGGAAACACTTGAGGGAAGTGCAGCTAATAAAGAAATGAGCAAAGGGGAAAGCTTCAGTAGCACCCTTGCTGGAAAATCTTAAACAGTCCAAATTCAGCCAATGGTCGCATCCTGACATATCTGTAAACTCTCATACACAACAAGCACACATGAATGAATAAATGCAAAAGAAAAAAATAAATAAAATAAAAACATTTTTTAAATTGTTCTCAGTCATGTTTTTGCTCCTGGTTAATTTTGATTGTACAGAACAGATAAACAATGACAAAAGTGAACTTGTGACATAAGTATAATTTGCAAATATATTTCACAACTCGCGTGGTTCAGGTTACTCCACAGTGAATGTGGACCTGACATTTTCATTTCTGTACGTGTGTACAGTTTGTGCCTTCCAAAAACAGCCAAGTGTTAATAAACAGAGCCCTCTCTAGCTGTTAGAGGAAATCATTTCCCAACAGTTTAAAATCGTGTTTCTATCAAGGCAACGATATATGTCAGTAGTCTGAGAAACAGTCATATTCATGTACACAAGGCATCGCCGACCCACCGCAAACTTTGAATAAAATCCACTAGCATTGATCTTTTATACACTAGAGAAAAGTGGAAAAATATCCACGAATACCTATTGAACTCTCTTTGGTAGTTTAAATAAAATGTATAAAGCTCGAATTTCTCTAGTTAACCAAACGCATAAAAGAAGACTCCATAGCTCATCGCAAAAGAAATTCCTTGCAAATTTAGAGCTTAGGACGGTATGCACACCAGTCCCTCTTCTTGTTGCCGCACAGAGGTAAGCCTGCTGGCAGAGTGAATGGGCTATTTGTCTGTTCTGATTGCATGTGATCCCTGTTCGTTTGCGTACACGTGTACTAGATCCCAAATGCAGGCACAGTAATGCAGTCACAACACAGCAAACATCTAAGATTGTACTAAACAAAAAAAAAAAAAAGAAAAAACAAAAAAAGGAATCATTTGAGATTATTACAAATATCTGACTCAGGATGTAATAGGATTGTTTCTCCTTACCAATCCAAAAGATAAGGGGTAAGGCTCACAGTTGAATGGTTATTCATATGAATGCTAATGTAAATGCTTTTGGACAGTAACTGTGGGTGGAGCACTGAAAAATTTTGACTGGTCAAGTACTTCTGGCATTTCAGTCAGACGGTCTCGCAATCATAAAAATCTTTAAAGAACAATAGTCATTAGGAACAGCCCAAAGAAATTGTTCAGTTCCTTAAAAAAAGTTAATAAGTTTAGGCTTTTGTGGTTGAAAATATAGTTGTGGTTTTTTTTTCTTTGCTTCTTTGTTTTTCCTCTAACCAACAAGAAAAATCTCTTAAAAAAATAAATAAAATTAGCCCAAAGATGTACCAATAATCAATATAAAATAAGTGCAATAATACATCCTTCCTCGGCCTTTTAGTGCCCCAGAAACACAAAATCACATTTGCTACATAATCATAACAAAGGTGCAATGACATATTACTTGAAAGAGATATTCACTAATCATTACATCTGCATTTTGTCAGGTTAACAGTCATATGCCAAAGCTGGTTACCATACTATATTACAAAGAAAATGGATGTAGTGTGCAAACTCACAAATCATTTAAAGACATTTGTGAGCAACATCAATAAATAGGTTAATCTAAAATTATAAGTCGGTAAATCTAGGTGGGTCTACACCTACCTACTCCTTCAGCGACAAGAGAGAACAAATATTTAAAGAAAAAAGTTGCATCATTTTTAATATTTAACACTGATTTATGGTATGAGGACTGAAAACCATAATTAACGAGCTGGCTATTATCAGTTAGCTTCAGTACATCGATCCTTAATCACAGAAGTCACTTGTTCTGTTTGCATTCATCTATCTTGCGCTTCATTCAGTATTACTTATGTGACGATGATCTGGCAAATGAAGTGAAATCACTTGATTTCAGAAACGGCACATTTAGTTTTTCAACACAGTTTCAGTAAGGGTTTTTGTTATAACAATTTAAGGATTCACTTAAAAAAGGAACACTGGTAGATAAACATTTTGTTCATCCTCAAGTTACTTTACGTCTACGGCTCTCATATACTTTTTTTTTTCCTTATTTCAACCCCCCTCCACCTATCATGCCTGTCCTTGACCATTTTAAAACATCATAAAGAGCCACTTTTTTTTATTTTCATAGATTTACTCTCGACTTATTCTACTTGCCAGCTGTGGCTTGTGCAGAGAGGATGCCTGTCTAACTTCCAAATGCAACAGAAACGGCATAGGCTATTCAACGCCTTGTTCCATCTCTTTACAGCACATTTTAGCAGCATTTTAACAGCCATCACTTCAGCCGTTTCTTACGTGTCCAAATGCCAATTTGGCAAAAGTGTTTACCCTACACGTGACATGTTGTACCAGTTCTCATCTCCCCGTGACCATATCCCCACCCCTTTTCAGCAGAACCAAAAAAAGCCTTTTTGGTGTTCCTAACCCCACAGTTGCTGCCGCTGCGCTGCAAACAGAAAGAGCAGAGACGTTTGAGGCCCTTCCTGAAGGCAGAGTTGGAGAGGCTGTAAATGAGGCAGTTACAGAAGCTGTTACTAATAGCCAGCCATGTGGTAAGGAATGATGCTGCAGGGTGGTGGTAGATCCCTCCACTCTCCAACAGAAAGTAGAGGATATAGGGCAACCAAAGGATATAAAACACACTAGTAATGCGAAACAACACCATAGCATAACGTCTGTCTGGGTATGCTGATGTGGACTGCTGATACTGGGGTTGGGACAAGTGGGGTAACTGTCCTTGCTCTACTGTACTGTTGTCCTTGACCACAGAGCCAACTGCGATTCTTGGGCCCTGCAGTTGCTGAGGTCCATAACGTGCATGGCGCTCACTGATCTCCCGGGTGTGCTGTCGGCAGATCTTGAAGATGTTTGCGTAGGTGAAACAGACTGTTAGAGCAGCTGGAGCGTAGAGCAGCGTAACAATGAAGGTTGTGAAAGCCCGACTTGTCCTCCATTCCACTGCGCACCACTCCACAACATCGCCATGATAACCAGGTTTCCCCCATCCAAGAAAAGATGGGAGAAACACCAGAGCAGAGTAAAGCCATATCAACACAATACAGCAGCGCACTCGACAAGGTGTCACTAGGGATGCATAAGTCAGAGGCCGTGTGATGGCGATGTAGCGGTCTACACTCACGCATGCTAAAGACGCCATTGAAACCGACTTTAAAACAGACACCATGTACCCAAACACCTGACAGGTGAGTTTGGGATCGAAGCTCTGAAGATGATGGAGTAGGGACAGGGAGGGGAAAAGGCAGCTGACTCCCACCAGCAGATCGGCATATGCCATAGTCTGGATGAAAGCACTGGTGGTGTGCTGGCTGAGCAGAGGGGCACAGTGAAACACAAAAATCACCACCAGGTTACCAGAAATAATGAGAACAGTCAGGAGAAGTATGATCGAAACTTCAAGGAGGCAGGTTGTGAAAATCTGGGAATAGCCTATCTCAAGTAAGCAAAAGGGAGCAGATGAGTTTGAGAAGTCAGCAGAGCTCTGGTTCAGTGGATCCAGCGAGGAATTCATCATCTTGGGCAGAAATATCTGTCCGAAGGGCTCTTCAAGGATACAGTAAATCCTAGAAGCCACTACTTTGCCCCGTCGCTGGGTAGAGCTCAGAGAAGCTGTATGGTTTCAGTCCAAATGCAGTGCTCCATAATGAGACTGCTGGCGTTTATCATTTCAAATGAATGAAAGACTGAAAGACCATAAAAAGGTGAGAAAGTCCCCAGGAATTGTCTTCAGAGCAGGCTGTTAAGGTTTCCAAATGATGCAATACAGGTCCTTTTCTTTTTCCTGTTTCGGTACTGCAAAATTCCCAGTTGAAGGCACAAAGAAGAGCAAAGAGACAAAAATTTGACTTTTAAGGAATTCCAGTCCGACTTGCTTGAAATGCCTCCCTTCCCTATATAGTCTGAGATGTCATCAACATCTGCTGCAGCTGCAGAAATCCCAGACTGAATCTCTCTCTTTTCTGTCTACAGTCCACAGAGTCACAGACACAGCTTCCAGTGAGGAGACATTATTGTTTAATGTGCTGCATACATAATTTACATAAAAGATTAAGCATCATTTTTATTCAGTCCATTAATTTGCTGGTCTTTCCTCTTCCCCCCCGTTTCTTATCCTCCAGCTCTGATTTCTTGCTGCCGTTTCCGCCTCTCTGCTTGCTCTTGCCTCAGTTTCTGTCTAGTCCTTCGCAGAAAGATCACAGCAGAATGCCTTGAGCTGTGAGGTTGAAGAAGGTGTGCGAGGTGACCGGTATTCAAAATGCACGCACGCCCACCTCAGCTGGGAAGGGCATCACCTTTGTCTGTAGTGGAAATCAGGCAGGCAGGCATACCGATGCTGGGAGAACCCCCAGTGTTCATTTATTCTCCTTTGCTGTCTCTTTCTCACACTCCTCGCTCGCTCTGCCTCTCTCTACAGAAACAGTGGCACTGAGGCACCACCCCCTTCCCAGTGGTTCCAACCAATGATCAACTGCAAAGACACGAGGCTGCCCTCCTTCCACCACCCTCCCACTCCTCCCCGTTCTTTTTTTTCCCCTTGGTGCCAGTGTTTCTCATAATCACCCCAAGACTTAAACATGATGTTTCACACTGCTAAAATTAGAAACATTCATTGTAACACAGAACTTGTGAATTTGACTTTTAAAATCTCTCATCGCCCCACAAACACAGGCAATCAGGCAGCAAGAATCTGCCCAGTCTCTTTCTAGACCCCAGTACACAGCATTTGTAAGTAAAGCGCTGCTGTAAGGAAAACAATAACCACATGTTTTAGTACAGCTTACAGGAAATATTTCTATTATTAATCTTGGAGCAATCCACACAAGGAAAAAACAAATAAAGAACCAACAGCCCCACCATAGCTTTAGATTTCAATAGGCCAATGCACAACCCTGTATACAAGTTAAACCAGGTGTTAAATATATGGGTTTAAAATCTGCATCTATAAAGAAAAGGCTATAATCATAGCCTTTCTTAATTATTATTAGTTCTTAATTATCATTACTGTTTTTATCATTATCATTATTACTACTACTCAACAGGGGACAACTCAAATTCAGAAAAGAAGGCCAAACTCAAATTTTATTGTCTCTCATCAAATGTTTATATCTGCATTATACACAATAATATAATATTAATGCACAACACAAATAAATCACCTTCTCCCAAAAATCACATAATTCAACACAAGACTACCAAAGTGGTTGCAAAAACAAAGCAAACAAACAAAAAACAAATTTTAGTTTGAAACTTTTGTGAACTCTGTAACAACTAAGCTTCAAAATAAGCTTCAGCTGCCATACAGATGCAGTTCCTGCCTTTACAGCCAAGACGCAAACGTGGCTACAAAAGACACGTAATTATTTCCTTACACCAAACTAACAATAAGTCATGATTAAGAGGTTTCTAAAGAAATTTTAAGTTCCAAGAGACACAACTGGCAACATCATGTGGACATTAAAAATGGAATGGCAGTCAAATGGGAATTAGTATTAGCACTGGTTTTAACAAGTGGGGACCACAATGATCCCCAATGTACCTCCAAGTCAACCAAAGCTCAGAAACCTTTCCACAGGAAGCAGAGGGCTCACAAGACACTCCTGGTAACATGCTGAAATCAAAGGTCATCGGTCAAATCTAATCATTCTAAAATACTGACTTTCATAGCTAAATTATTCTGCTTCTGATGATTGTTAGAAATAATTAAGACTGAGTGTAATCAGTAAGCTTAACATTATATTATTCATTTTATTTCTGACTACAATCATTCTGATTAAAAAGGGAATCCTACATAAGAAGGTTGCATCAGATTTGATGTCCAAGTTTTACTGTCTCAAAAACAAGAAAAAGGGGGCTTATCAGTACATTGAAATTCAAATTTTACCATTTTGTTTAACAATGATGTTCATTTGCACTAAATAACTGAATTCTTAAGGCACGTGCACTAAAACAGGACAATGACAGTGTAATGTTAAAATATCATACAATTTATATAAAAATAACACCTTTACAATATTGCTATGTTAGCAAAACAACATGTTCCTTTAAGTATTTATGTGACGTATATATTGGCAATGGCATTTTTTATAGAGCACATTTCATTATACTTCAATTCAATGCACTGAACGCAGAAGATTAAAACATCTGTGTAGGTTTATAATGATAACAGGTCAGCAGGGAACTTAAAGCACCATCAGCACACTTAGATCTAATTCTGGGGACAGTAGTCTGCACCTGATGACCTGAGAGATCTGACTGGGTTACAGACACTGAGCAAGTCAAAGATTTTAAGGGTAATTCTGTAACAAACTAGGAATCTGTGCAGTGACTTCAGTACAGGAGTAATATGTTCAAATTTCCATGTAACTGTAAGGACACTGGGCTGATGCATTCTGAGTGAATTGTCCTACTGATAATTTGGATAATCCTTCAAATACAAATACAAAAATAAAATAATCTAGTTTGCTCAATGTGAATACATGAATCAATTTCATGAGTCAGTTTCATATTTTACTTAGACATTTTCTAACACTTGATTTTAAGTAGCAGAAAGCATTTCTGAGATCTAAATTGAGATCACTGTCTAAAACACTGTCAAGGTTTCAGAGACTCTATTCAGCTCTAAAAAGTTTCAAGACATCCAACAGTTTATGTCATCAATGCCACCTTTCAGTTTATGAAGAGGTAAGATCATCATGTTTGTGATCTGCATAAGGATGATTGGCTATACTATGATTGTTTAATTTCAAGAGTCAATAATTATCTGTGGCTATAAAGGCAGGGAGGAAGCGAAGGAAGTACTAAACATCTACACTGCTACATGGCACCAACTTAATTTCTCATGACATTCTCAGGTTGTTTTAATACCTTTCATATTTCTGAATGTTTGCACTTTTAGTAAAACTTTGTCAATGAACTTGTTTGTGTCCTGATTCTGCACACATGAGCAGCGAGTTATTTTAAACCACATAATGTGAGGATTAAATTGAATTACTCAATATAGAGCACTAAATTTAGCAGCTTCATTAGGTAGTAATTACTGTCATATCTAGCCCAGCACTGTCAACATCCTACTCCTAATAACTGTCTGAAGACTGCAGAGTGTGCCTCGTGGTGGGCAATTTGGTGTAGCGTGATGGAGACCCAAACATACCCACACAGTCACACACACGCACACCAGCCTGCACCTTTCTCCCCCGCAATCCAGACACACTCCCATGCTTTCACGCACCTCTTCTGCTCAACACACGAGGAGCTAAAAATAGACGACAGCAGGACTAAGGGGCTGGAAGGAGGAGTGGAAGGAGAGGAAAAATGAGGATGGAAGTCCAAAAGAAAAACAAAGCTTAATAAAGAGAGAGGAGGAAGAGCTGGAGGAGAAAGATACGCAAAGCAGAAAGAAGCTAAGAGCTAAAATATGAGTACAGTGTGCTGTCCCGTGGTCTACAAGCTCTGCACATGTTAGCCGTCCATATGATGCTTCCCTGCTTAGCATCCGCTCAAGGTCAGGTGTTCAGCAGCTGACACACACCTGACAACAATAAAACAGCCAAAAACTGCAGTACAGTCTGATACCTAAGGCCAAGGAAGGAAAAAATGGACAACAACAACAATCAACAATGATAAAAATGATAAAGAACACATTACTGATAGTATACTTTGCTTAGATGATCTCGTAATCATTTGTATTTGTTTGTATTGCAGGGTTTTTCCTTCATATAGGAATTTTCCCACTTATAAATCATGATGAAGGAAAAAAACAACTGAAACAAATAGAGACCACACAACAATCAGCAATCCAAACTCAAAATAAACTCCATCTTTAACCTGTTCTTTGTCGTCATCATTTCAGCAGGTGTTTGTGGGGGTCCAGTAAGTGCATTTCACTATTCTCACTGGTAGATTTTTAAAACCAACGGAGTTCGCATTAAATCTAAAAAACAGTGCAGTCTGTCCAGATCAATTTGGCTGTCAACATTAAGCACCTCTTGCAGCCATTCATCCAAAAAAAAAAAAAAAACCAAACAAAACCAAAAAAACAAGTTTTCCAGCCTCAGGTCGTTCACTTGGCTCCCAGTCCAGACATTTTTGCTGTAAAGCTTTCCTTGTGACACCCATTCAGAGCAGTCCCTTATCATCCTTCTCATCTCTGCTGCCCTGCCTCTCCAGGTTACAAAGAAACTCAGACTTACCATGAACTGCTTTGAGTATGATTCCAATTTCTCCACTTTTATCGACCCCTGGGCTCTATTCTATGTTTTTGATGTAGTTGTTAACTCACTGAGCTAAACTGTTAGCACCCAAGTTTGTTAGGTTTAACTACTTCATCGTTTTGTTTTTTTTCTTTCTTCTTGCTCATCTTGCCATGAGACAAAACCAAGTATTGCTGTAGGAAGCTCGAGTTAATTGTGAAATTAACAGGTAATCATGCTAGTGCTTAGGGCAGCTTATTTCTTTAACAGAAACCCCACCACTGCCATAGTCTCTGCTGGTAAGCACTTGTGTAGCCAGTAGATTTCAAGGCCAAGATTTTCATTTTTGTCCACTAGTCATTGTTCAGGAATCCAGATACATTAAACAGGTAAAAAAAATAAAATCTAAATCGACAAGCTAAGGGTTTCAAGATTTCATTTCAGCAGATGCCCAGCTTTTTGTAATCTCTGCACAGAATCTTCACCTACACGCAGCCAAAGCCTGCTCAAACATGACTGGCCAACAGCACTAGGAATACAAACTGACTAGAGACAAAAAGTTTCTGGTACCAAACATTGTGAGCTGTGATACATATACATATGCAAAATCTGTTTACAGAGATTATCTAACTATCTAACCAAAAGGTGTCCAAAGGGAAAAGAGCTAACTGATAAAAGCACAAGGCAAGAGAAGTATATCTACACATTAGTGCAAAAACAAAAATAGATTGAACAAAAACCAGAACAGCACTGAAATGCTTTAATCTGACTTTCTTAACCTTCTGGGATTGGCTGTGTAAGTATTTCAGTTTCTGCCTTCAAGAAGTCTGAACAGCATAAACCTATGGGACGGATGTGTATACAGTCACACAGAAAAAAATGAGAAAGATATGCTAGGATGACAAGACAGCAGGAGAGGAAAGAGAAAAAGGCATGATGACAGTGTGATAAATCACAAACGAGCACCCAGACAAGGAAAAGCAATGAGATGCACGACTTGACATGAACACAAATGGGCGCAGTTAGAAGCCAGAGAGTGTCAGAGTCAAGTGTAAACAAATACAAATAATTATAAAGACACAAAGACAAAGAGGCAGGGAGACAAGCAGACACATTCAGGCAGACAGGTAGTTAGAAGTGATTGCTTGGCTCTCCACAGGAGGCTGGTGCGGCAGGTCTGAGGATCACTTTGAGTCTACACATAATTGTGTCACACAAAGTGTGCCCTTTTGCTTGGAGTAAAATTTCAACTATTTTGCCCACCTATCCTAGGCTAATGAGACTGAAACATGTTTAAAGACAATCCAGTAACACCATTATGAACCATGCATGCACCAGTCATATATACTGGACAGCCACTTTGCTAGCTCATGTACACGGCTAAAAATGCTAACACAAGCAAAGTTATGCCTATTTCTCTTTACGACCTTTCCTCCAAATTCCATTCACAACAGCATAATAAACTGCTACTTATAACCCATTTAGTCAACGTATCTGCTTGTGCTGCATTCCAATTGATTATTGCAATATAAAATAGTTTCTTGCGATTTAAAATAAACAAATACTTATAACTTATATTATCCCTTGTTGTGATCTGATGTCCACATTACTGTTATCAAGATAAATACAGTCTATGAAAAAAATGCTAAAAACACTATTTCACTATTTAAACTGAAATAGATTATTTACTGTAAGGTCTTTTACTTACTATATGAAATGGAAAAATACAATAAAAACATGTCACGCTATGATACGGTGACACTGTTTCTGTGACGCGCTGTAACAACAACTCGTTGTCTGCCAGTATACATCACGTTGCCTTTCGTAACATCCTCCTCATTAAAATCATCTGCCAGTGAACCTGAGTGCTGCTAAACCCAATTATTTGTTTTCCAAACGTAGTTAACTCCATCAGTGATTGGATTCTACTCACAATAATTTATGGAACTAATGCAAAATATGATGAGTTTATTGGGCCCTTGTGGAGTGCTAACCAACCCTCATATGGAGGAAATTCATTGGACCTCATTGTGAAAGTAACAGGGTAAATTTCTAACTATAATTTCTGCTTCCGTCAATACCCCGCTTTCAGTTAACGTGGATGAACACCAAGTACAGATAGGGTTAGAGAAGAAAAGATGGAACCAGCAAGGACATCGTGTGAAAAAAAGCGCAACAAAGCACAAAGAGATACACATAAACATAGGCTGAAAACTGAACACACTGAGAAAATTAGGAGCTAGCACATGGTATGTGTAAATGTCAAATCATGTGCCAAAAAATGGCAAAGAATGAATGAGCCTCAGCAGTACATGAGAGAATAAGAAAATTAACACAATGCGAACAATAAGTCCTTCCTAATTTTTATATACTATATTTAGAGTCCCATTATGCAGCACATTTCAAAACCTGCATATTTTTTATATTATATTAATAACAATGTATTTTCTTTTTTAAGCTACCTATAATCTTTCCATTCTTAAACTGTTCTTGTCTAATTCACTGAGTTTTAACAAGTCTAAATAAAATATAAATCCTCTGCATGTATTTCCCTCCCTTTCAGTGGGCTCCAGTACAATCCTGGAATGCTGTCCTGCTTGTGTAATAAATTCCCATCCAACATCCAGTCCAAAAGCTATCAATATGTTGGCACAAGGATCCGTTGCTCAGATTCCACTCATGCCATTCATTTTAATGGAAATACAGCATGGCTAATGTATTATTTTGCAAGAGCTCTTTTTGAGCAGGCACTCTTTTCCAACTATTTACCTAGCAAGTGCAGGAACACAGAAAATGCTTACAGGCAACACTAGAGATAATAGAAAGGGAAAAGGTGGGTGACAAAAAAGAAGGTCAGAGGGGAAAGGAGGAAGGCAGGGAAGGGCAAGGTTAACATCTTGTCACCACCTGAGACCAAGTTTGCTGCCCTGCAGGTCCTTGCCTTTATATAAGAACATCAGACAGAGTTGTGGTCAAAAAATAATAAATAAAATTACATAAGCTAATGCACTGCTCTCAGTGCACAAGAAGGGTAGCCATGTACAAATAAGGCCACTTAAAAATGCCACCCCCACCCAGCTAATAGGTTCTAGGAGTACCCCCCACCCCCTTCTCCTGGGGTGCATCTGCTTTCCAGTATTCCTGTGTTCGTTTACCTCAGAAGTCAGAGGTGGGAGTGATATTACTCCCAAGTTGAGCATATTCCAGCAGTAAAGTCGATAAAAGCAAGGCAAAAATTGGATTTCTTTTGCTCCTTATCAAGTTAGAGACATTCATGCATGACTATCAATAGAGCACAGTGCTTATTTTTTGCACCACTGCAGCATGCTGACAGACAGAGCCTGCTCAATGCTCTGTGTGTGGTTTATTTAGCCAGTGACAGATAGACAACAAAGGCAGCACAGACTACAAGTTTTACAGTTTTACTACCGTTTACATGAGCAGCCGCCATATTGGATTGTTAAGCATTGCTAAGTCAGGACTGGTGGGACTGCTCTGACTTTTCAAGTTGGAAGTCAAACTTGAGGGGACTTTCCAGTTAAGAATTCCATCTGGAAACTCTGAAATACTGACTTCCAAGTTCAATTGCAATTTTTTGGTACAAACCTTTTTTTATTTCTTGCTGAACCCCTCATTTCTTTATATGTTGCTTTCAAGGAGCCAGACTTTCTTCTAATTTTCTTTGAAGGTGGTGTTGAGCACAAGTTCTCAAGGCTTTTTTAAGGACTTTCAAAGTCTTGTTTGGACAATGGCTATTTTTTCCACTAGTTTTCAGACTAGTACTTGTACATGATCATTTTACCATGATTTCTTTTTGTGGGGCTCAGGGGGTAGAGCAGGTTGTCGGAAGGTCTGTGGTTCACTTCCCGGTTCCTGTAGTGTGCATTAACCCCAAAACCCAAGTTTGATCAGAATGATTGTGCGTGTGTGACGCTAGACAAGACACAAGTCACCCCTGAAGCTTCCACACAAGCTCACACAGATGGACTACCACAAACACATCATGGTGCTCTGACAACCTGAAACTTAAATGCAAGCTGAATATATATATCAGAGCAGATCTCCAGATCTACACACTAGCAGAAGTCCTAAAAACTCAAATAAAAAGCTCGCAAATCAAACAGTCTATGTGGTTTAATATAATACATTTCTGGCTCTATATAGGGACAAAACTGAATCATGTTTTCCTCGTCTTAATGTTTTTGATCTTTTGAGTCATTTTTGAAAACATCACAGCTAATATCTTAAAGGATTATTCCCTTTTCAAAATGACTGATATGTAGTTACAGGCTCTAGACACTATGCTTCTCTGTTACTGAAGGTTTCTAATGGGGCCATTAACAAACCACTAATTTGTTCTGGAAAAAGATAGGTGTGTACACACACATAACACAGAGTGTTATCATCTTGAGCGATCTACATGGTAACAGTGGTTATTATCACAAGTTTGAAGCACATGAGAGAAAAACTTATGACACAAGGCCACTGCTGGCCTCTGGGGTGTACTTTGAGTTGCTAAATTTTAACTAGGACTGAAGCAAAAAAGAAGAAAACAGTAACACATATTGTCTGGAAGTACAAACCAAAACCAAAAAAAACACATAACATCTATGAACTAAATGTTTCCGATCTGAAGATATAATCTCTTGTATTGCACTATGAAATCTAAAGTGACACCAATGAAAGGACAAAACTGTTAAAAGTTAACAGTCTATCTCAGTAACTGTATAAGAAATCCTCAGAGGGGATAGCTCACTGATGAGCCAAAATAATACAGGTGCTTCATACTGCGTGACTTTATTTAAGGACTGCTTTTCTAATCACTGAACAACCTGAATTGAAAGTGTTTTCTACTCATCAGTAATAGATTTGCAAGGCCTTACCTTTGTAATGAGTGTGCGGTATTCTTCTACCAGGTGGTCATTGTTATGACAGCCTGCCAGGAGCTGCCAAACCTCCCCACGGAGTGCCTCAGGAATGCCGCTCCGCACCAAAGCTGGCAGCTGTCTGGGACGCACTGATAAGTTCATGTGCCTACAATGGGGAAAGAAAAGATCAGTTTACCAAATATATACTAAAATAAAATGATGTTTATTTAATTATAATGTTTTTAATGAGCCATTATCATCCCTATTGATGACTGGCAGGGCCAAGACCAAGATGACAAGTGGGGCTTGATACCACAAGAAAAATGATTTATATGCAATCACACCTCACCTAATCGATCAATACACTCAACCAAGGACTCAACAATCACTCTTTCAGAATGCAACATATGAGCTACTTTTGTACAGCAAACGCATGACAACTTATTTATCTATTAAATTATTTTTAATGTGTTTTATTTTATCCCCATCTTACATTCAGCAGCAACAAAACAACAGCTAATAAAAAGCAATAGCCCAACAGGAAAAAGCAAGAAAAACACATAAAAACTCATTTCAATCTTTTCTTTCCTTCTTTACTTTCACTTTTAAATCTTAAGCCTGCTGAGAGTGTTATACCCTGCACGCAGATTTAAATGAACTCAGGGATCTGCCAGCCCATTAGTGTTAAGAGATACAGAGGAGAGGTAGACACGCGCGCACATGCACACACACAAAAAAAGGAGAAGGCAAACTTGGAGGTACCTTGGCACTAACTATCGCCTGACTGAAGCAGACAGAAAAATCCCTGAATCCTTAATGATTCTCTCACCACCCCCTCACCCCCACCCCCGCCCCCGCCTTTTCTTAATTCATGCCCCCTCTATTTTTCTGGGTTTGTTTTGTTTATTTGTCCCGGGCGTCAGGTTATGCAATACGTGGCATTTCTACTGAGACCAAGATGGGAAACTGCGTACATGTGCGTGTGCATGCATGTGAGAGTGCATGTGATGTAAGTAATGCCAGGCCTGGTCCTCGGGGCATAAGATTGTAAAGGGCTTTCTGTGATTTGCTTCTCTGTGCTCCATTCAACAATGCCACAATACATACACACACAAAATCACAGAAGCACACGAAGAAAGCCTAGTGTTATGACTTGCTAGTCTTATGATTCCTTTCTTTATTTAGCCATTGTTATTATTAGCAAAGAGAGATAAACATAAAAAAAACCCAAAAACGAATTAATCGCTTTAATGATCATATCATCATCATTGGGTCCTTCTCAGAAGGTGTTTTAAAAGCCAAATCTAGTACAATAGGATAACATCATCATACTATGTATATACTGTAACAATTTAAAGTATATTTCATCGTTGCACTGAAATACAAACAACAACAGACAGGGACAAAGACAGCTGAATATTAGAGCTTGTTTGCGTGTTCACTTACAGCTAATTAAAGCTTGTGCACTATTCTGCTCATCACAAGCTTTTGATTAAAAACTAATTCCACACTGGAAGAAGGAAATCATCTTAATAAGCTTAATAAGCAATAATCAACAACTGCTACCTGCTGTTCTTTCCTTCACATGGATTACACTGCATCTGTGTACAATGACTTCAATGGCGACGGAAGTGGAGCACGAAGAGGAAAACACCTTACCACTTGGATAACAAATCTCCCCACGTCTCCAGGATCTTCTCTGCACACTCCTTTGAAACATCACCGGACCCGCTAAGCAAGGGCTCGTCATTATCTGTGAAGAGGGGCGGGGGGGCAATCAATTTTTTTCAAAGCAACAATCCATGACTATACCTTCTTAAACATTTAACTCTGTCAACAGTTAATCTTTACTCCTGTGTGTACAAATGAAATCGTTAAAAAAAAAACAACAACAACAATTGGATATTTGTTTAAACCCTACTTTGATGTTAATATGCAGCAACTGAGAAAATGGATGTGCTTATTTTAAACTTAATCTCAGTAAGACTGTTCATAAAAAAATAAATAAATAAATGAATGGGGATGCATGCATTTTACCACTCGTTGCATCATCTCTTCTTTTATAAGGCAGTTTGATGAACAATGCATAATGTTCCCCATTCTTACTAAGTGTATGACTTCAGTGGCTCAACACTTCAGAGCCTCCTTTTTCAACTTTTCTTTGAGTAATGATGTCAAAAAAGGTTTCACTGTGTGACAGATCTGGACTGCATGCAGATCAGTTTATCACCGGATGGGAGCACATGTTATTCCAAACCTGTACGTTTAGTTCAACATTAATGGTACCATAACAGAGGCTACCCTTAGTACTGTGTGCTAATAACAAGGCAAAAGATCCCTCTCCTCTTTAGTCTGGAGGAAAATGTGTCCACGACTGCCAAGAAGTATTTCAAATTTTGACATGATAGACAATTTTTCACTTTGCAAAAGTGCATATTGCAGTAAACAAGGCCCAAAGAAACCAGCAGCAGTATTTTAACTAAGATGTTACTTTTAAAATATTTTTGTAACATGTAGCTGGTATCAAGATCAAAATAAGAATAAATTGCAAAATGTAACAAATGAACCAGTGCTAAGTTGTGTTAATGAGCTTTTTCAAGATTACACCAAAACGTGTATAGCTTCTAAACAAAAAGCACTTTGTTTAAAAGGGTAAATGTTACAATTATGTCTCCTTGGCAATCACTCAAAGCCTATTTCAAGGGGCCACGCCTTTGCTGTTTTGGTACAATAGGACTAGTAATAGGAATGATCTCCCAAGGACCTTAGACAAGAATCAACTATGGCTGTCTTTAAATTTAAGCTGAAGACACAAAATTCTTGTCAAACTTTTGGAAACTGCTAATCTCTGGTAGGGATGGGTACCGGTATGGCACCGGTTCTGACATAAATGGTAGTAACCAGACCGAAAAGTAGCGCACATGTCGGTGCTTTATTTTCCTGAGATGTCATACACTTTGGATTCTAGCCAATCATTTTACCTTCCCAAGGATAGTAGGCGGGCCCAGGTACGTACGTTCTTTTAGAGCAGAGCTACAGATTAAAAATGCTCAAGGCAAAGCAGTCAAAAGCGTTTTTTTTTAAAGCAGAGAAATGCACCGTATTTGATAGCTTGCTGCAAGACCTCACACCGAGCACATCTACTGCGGGTGTGGCGCCTGTTATCGGACCCGGAGTTAGCAACATCCCCCAAGAACCCGAAGAGGAGAGTCCTGGCCCGTAGCCCTGCCAGTGTAACAGAAATGCTGACGGATGATGATGGCAGCAGCAGCCGTTCTTCTCTGGGCGAGTAGCTTAATGTTGTTCGTATGTAATTTATGTTGAGTAGGCTAACCACGTTATTAAATTAATGCATGTAAGGTGAACTAGCAAACACCGTCGTAGTTACATGTGGCTGTCTTCTTGTTTGATGGCAGATACTCCCTTCACCCTGGCCAAAAAGGCTAAAATGATCAAAGAAAAAGTGGAAAACAGCTGAACATGAGAGGTTTTTGGACCAATTTTGTGTTCTCCATTCTTTAAGCACAGGTTCGAGCACCGTTTAAGCACCAGCACCGTTTCAAAAGTACCGGTTTGGCACCGGTATCGGATAAAACCTAAACGATACCCATCCCTAATCTCTGGACATTTGGTTTAAACATGGGTTGTTGCTGTGTTGTTTTATGTAAATTTGAGGAACCCCTCTTTTAGCTATTTTTGAATTGTAAAGCATTTTCAATGTGCTGTATAAATAAAATGTACTTACTTTTAGACTACAAAAGTGAATAACAAAAAAGTAGCTGAAAAAGTAAGGCAGCATTACAAGTACCTTCCTCTTCATCGTCCTCGGGTGGGGAAGGGACCATCCCGCCAGGCCCAGTTGGCAGGATACTGGGACTGGCTGTGGTCTTCCTTTTTTCTCTCTCGGTTTCACTTTCCAAACTCACCACCTCATAAAGTGTGTCAGAGGCAGGGCTCTTACGCTCTTTACGCTCCATCTGAAAAGAGAAGATGTGTTTGACCACAGGAAAAAGTCCTAAGGTTTACCTTTCCCTTAAATCCATACGTTTGACTCTAACAACTATCATTAACAAATTAAAACTTTCACAAAAAGTTTTCAAGGGCGTATGTGTGAGTTTTCAACATGTAGTAAAAATGTGAGGATATCATCCCCTGAATAGCTGATGAAACATTTGTTACTTCTTTTCTTTGTTCATATACCACTTAGTAAAAGGCACAAAATATTGCATTCTACCACTGCAGGTCACAGCTAATATCTGGTCACAGAGACCATCGGCTAAATTAATTTAAATGCAGATTGCTTCATGATTTGACAAACCTGTCGCAGTTTAAGGTAGAAAGTCTCGGTGTAGCTGCGCTTGCTGAAGGGCCAGAACAGCCTGTCATTTGGGGAGCACACTCTGACCCTCGTCTCCAGAAGAAAACGAACGGGCTCTTCCACCTCTGTAATCACCAGGTCCACTGCTGTTGTCATGTACATGAATTTATCTGAAGGGGGGAAAAAAGAAGTTACAATATTATCTGTACTTACTGACCGAATTTTCCATCTACAAGTAATTAACATATTAAAAACAACTGTTATCGTTATCATTCCTTTTTACAATGTCCATTTATTATATCCTTTATTTCTCTACAGCTTGGCTTGGGAAAACTTCTGTTAATAACCGCCACACTCAAATACTTCTGTCACATACTGGCATCAAATATTAGTGAATAAACAGCCAACAAGCCAATAAACTAAGGAAATAATCACTAATGAAAACTATTTGTGTCTTATATAAATCTTAAATTGATTCTTGGCTCCTACCTTTAGGCGTTTCCTCATTCACAGCCTGGAACTGAGGCGTGTTGGGGTTCCAACTTCCTGTGATGATGTAAGACTTCCCGTCTGAGCTCTTTCCCATTGACTCCTGAGGAGGTACAAGTCTCAAGAAGTTAGCAAACACAGAACAACAAACGCATATATACACATAGAAAAGTGAAAAAGGGGCCCACCAGGTCTAGCAAGTGCATGTCACTGTTCTTCACATTTTTCCCAGGGCTGAGCAGGAGTCCAAAACACCTAAGGAAAGCACATATAGAGAAAGAAAAATGTGCTAGGAATATGATTACATAAGGGGGAAAGAAACGCGAGGCATACGACTATGAATTTCTCAAAAATAAAAAAATAAAAATTGTTAAAAAAAAAGGTCACACATGTTACCAATAATAGCTTCCTGAAATGATCCTCTAACACAGACCAGAGCACGGAGAACGTTAAACACTCCACTAAAATTGTCACCTTCTCTAGGTTCACAAATCAAGAACAAATCATGGCGAGGACGAAAGTCTGCAAAAAAGGTAAAGAAATGTTTACATTTCCACTGATTTATTAAAGTGTGGAAAATGAGGCGCGTCGGAGACAGACTGACCTCGATCACCACCTAACAACGGTTCTTGACATGGACTGACATATGGATGTGAAGGTGTTTATTACAGAGTGACTTACTTCTTAAGAATGTCTGGTCAACTTTATGGACATTTATGGCCGTTTACATGAACTTAGATTGTTTCCACATTCTTTTATCAAGTTAAGAGCCACCTCGTGTGGTTTTTTCTCCTCTTTTCTTTCTTCTTTCTTTTTTTAAAATAACTCATCTGAAACCACTCCACTTCTCTCAGTTAATTAGAAACAACTTAAAAAGAACTCTGAACAAAAAGATCTTCAATGCCTCAGAGCACGATCATCATTTATGAGAAATTTAGACATATTTGATCACTGCATGAAACTAAAATTCACAAAAACACTTAATCATGAGGACTCCAGGGCACTGCTTAGTAAAATGCTGACCTATAAGGCTATATTCTGAAGATGTGTGTGCATGAGAGTAAAAGTGTTTTAACTCTTTATATTACCTCTCAATAGCCAGTTCTTTATTTGAGGTTTGCTGAACATAGATGACAATTTTCTTGTCCAGTCCTGCACGCAGCTTGAAGCTTTGCTTGTCCTTGTCTTTTGCCACAGCGCTGGATGTGGAAAAAGAAGAAATAATTTTACAGTCTAATACTTAAACCTTAGCATTACTTAATTACAGAGTGTCTACAAGCTGGAATTTCTCACTTTTCATAGGCTTGCTAATTTAATTTTATCAAAGAAAAAACAAAAGCAGGCCATGAGTTCCTGCATGTATAAACCGCTGGCTTGGAAGTTGGAACACTAAAAATAACCCAATGCTAATAAGGAGGAAATACGAGTCGGCTAAAAATATCCACGGGCATATTTGTGTTTGTTTTATTTTGTTTTCCAAATAACCTGACCCTTTGGGCTGCTTGTCATTACATAGAAGTAAGTCGGGATTATGGGAAAATAAAATAAAAACAACCTGTGAAGAAGGATTGATGAAAACAAACACAGGAACTTTCTGTTGTTATATCTTGCGGTAAAAAGTGTGTGTGATTGGTTAACATCAGAGACCAAAGAATACTTTTTTCTTTTTTTTTGAAATAAATCAGTGCACAGTTCCTTTCATCATTTTTACCCAAACCAATTAGGGGAGACTTCCCCTCATGGGCAGCACCCATCCCAGAAAGGTTTGGGACTTTAGTAGTAAAAAACAACAACAACAACAAGTTGATTCTTAAAATTAAGGATGTATGCTCCCGTATTTATATGTGTAATATGTTGATTAAAACATTTTACACTCCAAAAGACAGCTAAAATTGCACTTTTGAATTCAATGATGGATTAAAAATTAGAATGCATGATGAGTGAATGTGACTCCCACCTGAAAGTACCCTTGCCATCATCCTCCCTAATCTCCAGGCTGACAGTAAATGTAAACAAGTCACTGTCAGGGGTGAGGGGGGGAGCCTGCTGAGACGACAGAACTGCCCTCTTAGCTGACCGCCGAAAGGCTGTGGCAAAGCTGTACAGTATCCTACTAACCTGCAGGAGCAAAGTAAATGCGCACAATGAATATCTATCCCAAAAGACAATATAAATTTAAAGGTCTTCTAACACAGACATTTAGAGTGTCAAAGAAAAAACAGGCAAACTCAACAAAATATTGTATAAACACAAGATAACAGTTGCAAAGTAAAAAAACTGAAAGTGTTAAAGAGGAAGAATACTAACAAGCTAAAGCTTTCCAGCCAAATGATTTATGTGTCCTGTGCTGTAACCATAGACAATAAGCAAGGATAGCTCAAGTGGTGGAAGTGGAATTTGTCTGGTCATATTTATGAGGAACAGAAGAGACCTTCAGCAGATTAACCATTTTCAATTGTATTTAATTTTGAACTTTGAGTGTGGGGGCGTTGTTCCTGTGTAACATAAAGCAAGCTGTACCAGAGGTTTGCCAAGTCTCAAGAGGAGCAAGAGCTAGAGACAGAGCTTGAGACTGCCAAGTGTGAAAACACAAGGTGGTAATAATTTATTTACATCGTCTCCACTGAGGGGACTTTAAATGCACAGGTTTCACAGCGAGCAAAGTTTTTTTTCTGTCCACTTACTACTAAAGAGACATATGTGGGTGATAATAAACAGAGCTATCCCCCCAACTAGAGGACCAACGCAGAGTGGTTTTGGATCATTTCTAATTCTGGTAAACAGCACCGCTCATGGGGGGTTAGTGACTAGAGGGGTGGGGTGGGGGAAAGTGCTGTTATCAATAAATAACAATGCTCTTCTGCTCTTTCACGAGACCAGAGTACAAAGCAGCTTCTAACTTCTGCTACAGAAAGTCTTTGTTTTATCTCTGGTACAGTACAGGGATGTTAGGAGATCGCAGGGGGTCTATTTATTGAGAAACAACACTGGACAGGATGTAAAGAGATGGGGGATGAGTAGAGCTAGATTTGGGGGGGGGGGGGGGGGGGGGGGGAGAATTACCCCCTGTATTTGTACATGTAATACAATGGGACTGTTGTTCTGTGCTGCTTAAAACTCGACATCTTCATTTTTCACGAAGGAACTCTGTAGGCAGTTGTACGCCAGAACTAATCGGGGCAGGCAGAACTTAGTTTGATACAGAGTGCTTTTCGAATAGCCCCACAAAAGCCAAAATAGCATTAAGGTCTTATCAACTAATACCAGGTTTTCTCTGCAAAAGAGGCTGTCAAAAACAAAAGGGCAACTATTTCATCCTTTACTCCCAACAACTGGAGTTTCATTCAAAGAGTCTGTCCCTGATCTCAACTCAAACTTGTGAAATCGATTACATAATAAGTTTGGATTTGATCCTTATCTAAAAAATGCAGCCTTTAAGGATCTGGTGCGTGTTAAATGTCTTGTTACACTGTTTTTATTTCCACCCGGGATGTTTTTTCACACTTGCCAGCTTTTTCTTTCTTCATGTGCTTTCCGTGCACATGAAGCTTTGAGACATTCTTAAATGATGTCACGGTAAAAATCAGCTTCAGCGGCCAATTTTTGTTTCACTTTAATTGTGCTTCTTAGGATCCTAGAATACTTCTGTAAAACCCATCTACTGGAGCTGAACTGATGTGAATTACATAGACACAACAGATACACATCTCTGGATGAGAGAGGCAAGTTTTTGTCAAACCCCCCCCCCCCCCCAAAAAAAAAAAAAACCCAAAAAAAACAAAAACAAAAAAAGAGGCGTGGGTTTGAGTGTCAGGAGGCCTCTGCATCACCATTACAAACTAGCCTCTGGGTCATAATGGGAGGTCCGGTACAAAAGTGGGCTGAAAAGAATTGAGTGAATTGAGTTGTTTTTCTTTATATATATGAACAAAGATAGTTTTGGTAGTTTTCAGCAAATTAATTGAAAGACTTGCTAGGGCCCTGGACAATGATGAATGCAAATTTAACCATGAAAAAATGTATTTATCCAAATGCAAGAGCCATTTCACCATAATACATATGGTTAGTTTAAAAGACCTCGGTCAGAAAACAGAGTTGTTAAACATGTCTTAAGAGTTGTTTACTGTGAAGTTGAAGCTCATGTGATGCATATGACAAGAGCAGCTTTCTCCCCAAACGAACAGGTAACCAAATGGGCTGACTCACTACAGTCTAATAATCTGAATGGGAGGCCCAAAACAGCAGGAGATGCTGTGGACTGGTTTGTTGCTATGGCACTTGAAGGAAGAGAAGGGTGGGTGCAAGATGAAGAGTGCAAAGAAGAGAACAGAGATGGCCAGTATATTTTTAATTTGAGTTAGAGTATTTGCATCAGTGTTTTAGTGAGTATGTGTATTACAGATGGGAGTCTCGGAAACTGGATAACAGGATGAAGTATCTGGGGGCTCAGTGTGACACTGAAGGAGACGGCTTTCATGATGAAGAAATCAGGTCACTGAACACTGAAAGCAGAGCTTTAACCCAGTTTCATGAGCGGGTACCTTCTTCTCTTCCTTTACATTTCTGCTGAACCTACTGCATACACTGCATTACAATAATCGGCAGATACACCAATCATCTCATTACAGGCTAGGAAATTGTTTTGGGGCATTTATGTGAATGTTAATTTAACACACATCACCAACCTAAGCCATGCTGCCTAAGAGCTGTGTCCTACCCCAGACTTCCTTCTTGAATTATCGCAATCACAAAAGGCTCAGAAAACTTGACTTTGACTGAATCCACAAACACTCCACTGATTTAGTGCCCGTGGCCCACAAGACCCAAAGAAATCAACACCAGCATCCTAATGCCACATCAGGTCACCCCCAGAGCTGCTGTGTCCACAACTCAAGTGTGTGCACATGTATTTTACTTGAGGAGTGCAATAGTGTGAAATAAAGAGACGACAGTGCCATATATAAAATCAAGAAGCTTTCACTCCCCCTTTTGTTCACTAACTGAATAGCAACTACATTGCTTGTAAACTTTTTGGGGGGTATATTAGAGTTGGCTACTCTAGTTGTTGATGTGACCTTAGCTTGGAAAAGAGTGCCTTATATACCACATAGTGGTATTAAGTTAGACAAAGACAGTTGCATAATCAGTGAATGCTTACCGCCTCTTGGATTTGGCAGCGAAAAACATGGATCCTGAAGATCTCAGCATTATAGTGGCTCTCAGTGAAGGCAAAGCAGTCACTCTCCGGTGTGCCATCATGGCCTCGTACGCAGAACAAAATCTTATAGATCGGATAGTTGGCAATCTCAGTGTTGTTGTGTGGATCCAACAACCTGTTAATAAAATTACTGTTGTTTAAATTCTTAAAAGCAACAAGAGTGTACCAAGTTTGGACATCTGCACTAGAACTAATCCACATAACTGACCGAAAATCTATATTTTCTCCCTACCTGACAGTCCCTTCAGACACGCCTGGCACAGACAGTGTAACATCCAGGGGGAGTTGGCACTGCCCTCTGAGGATACTCATCATACGGAGGGCCTCTACCTCACTCCGGGGGGCATTGACTGAGGCACATCCTAGATATGTCAGCTGGCTGAACACGACGCTGTCCTCATCTGGGATCGGGCTGCCAGGACTACCTTCTGATGATGATTCATCAGCTGCAGTTATGAGAAAAGACAGGTAGTGAAAGAAAGAAAAGGATAATATTATGACATCTATTATAATCTTTCAGCTGTACAGTCTCATGCAAGAGGAGGTTAGAAAGAAGGAATGGAAAAGTAAGAGAAGGTTAAGGAAAAAATATAACATCAATTGGCAAAATTCATGAAATTCAAGGAAACCAAGAACAAAATGGCAACAGTCCTCATCCTTTAGGAAACAAAACGAATGAGGAAACAGGATGGTTTAAAACATGTGATGTAAAATATGATTCAACTTCATCTCATCCTGACTTGCCTCTGTATGACCTCTCATTCAGCTCACTCTCTTGGGCTGTCTGAACAGGAAGCACCATTTCCAGCTTGGGTGGTGGTGGGGGTGCGCTCAGTGGGTCAGTGCCTGGGGCTACAGGTGACGCTGTGGTATAAAGGGCATGATCGCCCCTACCGAGATCATCCATCCTTGCTTCTGACGCAAGGCCAGCGTCAGCCATTGATGGGTCCATGAGGACATCTTCTAGCTCCCTTTGGAGCTGCTGCTCACTTCCATTGCCTACAATCTGATGCACACACATAGGTGTACAAACACACACACACACACACACACACAGAAATAATCATGCACCCAACCACAAAAAAAAGCACAGAAAAAAAAAACAATTTAGCCAGAATTAAGAGTATTATAATTGCAGTTTGCAGTTTGCAGAAACATGCGGTTGCTTTGCCCATAACAGTGACATGGAAATGTATTTTGAGCGACTGCAGCGTGTTTAAGGTATGAATCACTTGTTTCAGTTTGGCCATTAAAGATGTATCTCAGGTATATTTTAATATTAGTACATTGTATTGAGATCACTTTGGGTGGACGTATCAAGACTTTAGAGTTATGCCAACACTGATTATAAATGAAAGTATCAACTGAAACCTTGAGCTTGGCCAAACAGCACAAAGTGAGGTAAATGCCTGTTCCCTGCCTGCTGCAGCAGCATCCAAAAGCTGTATAAGAAAAGGAGATCAGCCGGTAGGGGACACTGTTGTATTGATCATTTAAAGATAACAAAAATGATGTAAAAATATAGAACATTTTTCCAAACAGATAGAGTAAAACCTAATTTATGTCTTTGGCAGAAAAGGATGAGGTCATTTGTCCATTGCTGCTGAACTTAATTATCTTAATATATTTGCAGGATGGATACTACCACTGCCAATTATCTTAGTGATACAGGACTATTAACATGATAAAAAAAAAAAAAGAAAGAAAAAGTATTCTAAACAAGCGTAAGTGTGCTATCAATTTTATATTTACATTCACACTTCTGACGTTTTGTAACTGTGTAGCTGTAGAGGGCCTTTACAGGAAGTGCTACAAGCCTGGGCGACTGTTGCATAACTACAGCCTACAGTCTAATTCTAACATCATCAAATCCAAAGTATTAAAGAGCTAAGGCCATCGCTGGACAGACGGCAAAATTACAGAAAGCACAAATAATCACAGACAGAATCACCACTGAATCACATCACAGGAAGAAAAAGGTGAATAATATACACAAGCAAGAGAGAAGCTGAGGAAAGGAAAGAGAGCGAGAGAAGAGACTGACCTTAAAGCTGACCCCTTCCTCAGAAATCACCTGCATAACAAACAACAAGTTTAGACACTGACTCCTCTGCTGACTGGATGGGCTGACTGGGCGGGAGATGTGCACAAGAGTGTGTCGGCAAAAACCAAAACATGATGCCAGGATGACCGCATGCCAGTGGATGGAGTGATTTCGCCATTGCATTGTGAGAACAGAGGATGTGTGTCACGTTCTGCTTTTTAACCATCTGACAGCAGGCAGACGATGGCAAAATACGCAGCGCAAAAACTTGATTTTATTGTTCATAAAAAAAAGGGCTGTGATGCTTTTACAGACACTGGTCTTATGAATGAAATATGAAAACTCAAAAGACAGAACACAACAGAAGGTCAAAGCAGAGCAACTTTCTAGCGAATGGATATTGAACATCTATGCTCTGCTGGCGCCATCTTCTGGGAACTTTACAGAATAACTTTCCTTTACAAACAAACAGGTATCGTACATGAGTGACATACAGTAATGAAAATAGTCCGAATGTGTGAGGCCGCTTCTCTGGTCAACTCAATAAAAAGAAACATGATAACAACTAAACTGAGAGACACGTGGACAAAATGCATCCTGTGAAGAGATCGAGCGGAAGAGGCGAGGAGAGGTAATCTGAACCCATTAGGGACACACACAGGATAGTGGCTGGCAGTCACAATTATTTCCTAGAAAGTCTTTATATTGTGAAAAGAGCCACGCCCGCATCACAAAGCACCGATATTTTCCCCAGCAATGGGTCAAAGCAAGGTTATATCACCACAATACCTGGATATCTTTCAAAGTTGAGCAGTGAATTCAACCATAGAAAACAAGCTGTGAGCCAGCCTCGCTATAGCACAATATCATATTACGCATTTAAACACAAGCACCTGACTGACACAGCAGTTGGGAAACGGTCTCCCAAAGCATCCAACTTAATGACACTCAGTGGCAACAATATCTGGCGGTGGATGCATGAATGACATCATTCATTTACAGCCTAAACAGCACAGGAAAACTTAACCAGACAATTTACCCTCAGTTTATGTGGATGTGCACAAATCACCAAGGGCTTTGTCATTAAAAGTAGCAAATACAAATACAAACACCAACTATGACCAACTACGGCAAAAAGGCAAAGTGAGAATGAGGAAGCAAAACAAGCAATGTTGGTTTATGGTTAAGAGTGTGAAATTAACAAACCCTGCTAGATGTTAAAAAAAAAGAAAAAAAAGATGGTTGTTAGTAAAGAAAACAGTATATTAGCAACATGAATCTGTATAAACTGTAATTCCTAATTTGCTTTTTTATGAGTTCTATTTCTAACAAATAAATAAAGATGAATAAACATTGAGATGTTTTGATATATGATGGTCCATCAGATTGAATTAACACACAAGGTAATAATAGTGACACCATTTAGTGTTGCGGACATTCTCTTTTGGTTTCCTACTTTATACTGTATAGTTTATTCTATTTATCTGATCAGGCCATCTTAACTGTTATTATTAATGAGTCTATTCAAAGTAAAAACACCTCTGGAATTTAATGGTCAGGCCATATAAAAAAAAATCTATCTATCTATCTATTAAAAAGCCTAATCTAAAAAAAAAGTTCCCACCTGACCCTCTGTGATCCAGACCCTTATGCAGAACACATTTCACCAATGTTTCTCCATTTTACATAACCTATGTGTTGTGTTAAAATAGGACTATATTAGCAAATGAATGACCCTCAAGAAATTGCAGCTGGAAGATGAGTGTGAATTCAGATAAAGAAAAAAATGTGTAAATAAAGACAGGACCTCTTATATCACGCACTCACTATGTTTTGATAAAGGTTTCTTAAGTAAAATTTAAAAAGAAAAACAAACACACATACACCTTGGATGCCAATGCTTGTTTTTGCTATTCTATGTCGTAGACATAAATATGGTGCAGTTTTGCTGTTGAAACTACAACATACCCCGTCATCTTGATGCTCAAATGCTGGAAAAAACATGCATTAAAAACATTTTGAACCCCTCTAACCACTTTGAGACTCTCTAACTTGTAATAAATGTTAGAAATATGAAAGTAAACTTGCAACTACTTGTGTAAAATTGTAAATTTATCTTAAAAAAAAAAAAAAAGCTGATTCCTGGGGTGTCAGGCTTTTCATGGAAGTTTTTTTAATGGGAAGACCCTTATGCCATTGTGCCTAAGTGACTATTAGTGCACCTAATCTCCAACAAGTCCCCCTTTTCTACCTTGTACTTCCATCCGTACCTACACCCAACCAACCTTACCTTCAGTCCTGTCTTTTCGTCATCACTACCATTATTAGTAGAGGAGGGTGTCTCGTCCCCCAGCCGGGACACAAGGACAAAGTCCTCACTGTTGAGAGTGGACACTGAGTCTGAAGACACGCTAATCTTCCCCACCGAGCCCTTGTCATCCATGGCTGCCGCTGTTAAATTCAGCCACGCTGCTCATGAATGGAAGACGGAAGGCGGAAGTGGTGGGAGATGATGAGCAAAATCCCCTAGAAAAAAATAAATAAAAAGAAAGAAGCAGAAAACAGTCATGATGAGATGAGATCCATGAAAAGCATCTTATAGAAAGGCAAGTGGCTCTAAAAATGGTGAAAGTACTTGTGATTCACTTTTAAAGGTCTTTTGAACACCCCAAAGAAAGAGGTCATTCCCCAGAGAAAGGCAAAAAAACAAAAGAGCGCAAAACAAAGCTTAGTTCAAGTGAAGGTGATAGACAAGAGAATAAAATGATGAAGCAATGAAACCAAAAAAAATCAGAGAAAAAGCATCTGTGGGTTATTTAAAGCAATTTTATATGCTTCAGAAGAATAAAGTAAAATAGTTTGCAAAAACAGCTGGATTTTACATGCATTGCAAAGCTATGGTGATGCGAATGACAGTGAGGAAGTAAGGAAAAAGCCAACTTTTTACAACCATCTATTTGACCCATGTTCCGTCTACAAAGTCTCAGCTGTGGTTTTGCACTAATGAATCACAAGTTCACAAAAATACATTGAACAATGTAAAAGCACACACTAAATAATCTGCAGTGCATGCACTCCTAAATGCATCCCTGCAACACCAACCAGCCACCACAACTGCAAATAACAACTTCTTTTGACTCTGCTGGTAAATTACGACTGTGGGATGCCACTGTGTAGTTCACACTGAGATAAGAATTAGTATTAAGGTAGGGAAATCCAGGCAAAGCTCTATTATTAGTATTGAGGCATGAGGTAACTTCTAAACAAGAGAGGTGGCAGGAAATACCCATAAGCATTTCTGGCCGTTTCCTCTCGCTGCTCCTCCCTTTCCCTTTCTCTCTTTCACTTCTCTTTTTGCCTCATCACTCACCCTGCAATCTATTTTTCTCAGTGTCCATCTTTGCCCTTGCCCTTCTTGCCTTGGGGAAAAAAACCCACCCAAAGCAAGTAGGTTTAACAATGAGAAAGTATCAGGACAAAAGGTCAATTATTAGAGATAACACTAACACAGTCACACTGACCCAAAATAAACGTCTGTATTAGTGATTTTGCTGCTGATATCAATGTTATTTTTAGGCTGCAATTTATTATTGACAGCTTAAGGTTTATCCTCTCGGTGTATGTCTCTGGATACTGTGGCTCTCGCTTTTCAAAGCAAATGAATTCATTTTCAAAATGTAAAATTCAATTTCAATTTAGTGATGATCATTTTCAAACCAATAAATTGAATTTCAAATTAGGCTAATTCATATTCAGTTTGTAAAAGCATTTATTCAAGTTACAATTCAGATTAAATCCAAGCAATTCAAATTTAACTTATTCAAATTCAGTTTCTGATGGCACAGATTTCTGCCCATACTAGAGTTTCACCTTTATTTGACTTGGAAAAATAATTTGTCGCTCTATTTAAAAAAAAGTCATTTGTAAAGCTGCAACATTAATTCACTTACTATTAGAAGAAAACAGGAATAACCTCAAGTTTCCTTTCAGCACTCTAGCCAGGCTGAGAAAGAGTCTGAGCTTTGTTGAACTTAATTAGTAATGACTTCATGAATTTCTTCACAATTAAAATTTTCACCATTAGAGAAGAAATTTTTTCACAGCAGTCCCACAGATGTATCATTATGTACAGCACCTATAAAACTGCTCTTATTTATTTTAAACTTTAACTCTCCAATTGATCTTTTGAAAGTTAGCTTCAGTAAATACTTCCTCAAAACCATCAACCGTCATCTTTATTCGCGGGTTATGTACCACAGGCCTTTAATGTGGCAGTAATTAAACCATTACTTAAAAAGCCTCTAGTTGACCTGTTGTCTAAGTTGTCTTAGCAAATTATAGGCTAATCTCCAGTAGTCCTTTTCTTTCAAAAATTCTTCAAAGAGTAGTTGTAAGCAGCTAACTGATCACCTGTAGATGAATGGTTGATTTTAAGAATTTCAGGTTTCAGAGCTCATCACAGTACACAAGCAACATTAGTGGAGGACTCGATACTGTAGACCACAATACTTTATAACAGAGATTCGGTATTAAAGATACTGCGCTACAGTGGTTTGAGTCATATTCTCACAGTACACAATAATTCAGACTCCATAATTAACAACAATAGGTTAATTGTATAGGTTAATTATGGAGTTCCACAGGTCTCTGTGCTGGGACCAATACTTTTTACATTATAGGAGCTTCTCTTAGGCAGTATCATTCGAAGGAATATTTTCACAGCTATGCAGATGATGTCAGGCAATGTGTAAAGGCATGTGTGGCAGAGTGTAGTCGGCAGTGCCGCGGCACGGAATGCGGACACATCTGCATGGCATCACAATCCTGCCTCGCCAGCTTCGGTGTAGGGTCCTGTGTTTGGTTGTTGTCAGTGTGTTCAGCTGCAAGCTGGAAAGCTGCAGCAGTGTGTGTGTGTGACTGTGGACAGCAATCGAGAGTCAATAAAGAATGCTGGAAAGCATGTATGTCTCGTCAGGTCTGCCGTGGTTTGTCACAGTAGTGCCGAAACCCAGGATGGGAGGCATGACGGACCCACAACCAGGCCAGCAAGTGGATGAGCTGGCCCGAATGGTGGCCGAAATGGTGGGCACACAGTGGGAACAGGTGGTGGCATCACGCCGCCTGCAGGAAGAGTTGCGGCACCGGACCCAGAGTCATGTGGAGGTGATGGAGAATCTGGCCGCTCTGGCCTGGTCCTGGCCGGCACTGCCGCCACTGCCACCGGCGTTCCCCAACGGTGTTGGTATGGTCCTGGTTTGGTTGTTGTCAGTGTGTTCAGCTGCGACCTGGAAAGCTGCAGCTGTGTGTGCGTGTGACTGTGAACAGCAACCGAGAGTCGATAAAAAATGCTGAAAAGCGTATGGATGCGTATGGATCCGGGTCTGCCGTGGTTTGTTACAGAATCTCTTAAGGACAAATGCCTAGATGACCTCTAATTTTCTGCCACATAACTCGGACAAAACTGAGGTTATTGTACTCGGTCCTAAAAATCTTAGAAACACAGCATCTCAACAGATGCTTACATTGGATGACATTGCCATTGGCCTCCAGTAACACTTAGAGGAATCTTGGAATTATGACCAGGATGTGCCTTTCAATGTGAGTATTACATGGATTTGTAGCACTGCTCACATTTGTGAAATATCACTAATTCTAGAAACATCCTGTCTCAAAGTGATGCTGAAATACTAACTGATACATTTATTACTTCTAGGCTGAACTACTGTAATGCATTATTTTCAGGTTGCAAAAATGCTACAACGACAGTACTGGCAGGACAAGAAAGAGAGCATGTTTCTCCCATATTATCTTCTTTTTACCCGTTTAATCCAGAACTGAAATTAGAATCTTTCTTCTCCCTTACAAGGTCTTGAGTAATCAGACCCCATGTCCTTAAAGACCTCATAGTATCATATTGTCCCAACAGAGCTCTTGGATCTCAGGCTGCTGGCTTACTTGTGGTTGCTAGAGTTTCTAAAGGCAGAATGGAAGGCAGAACTACCAGTTTGGATTTGGGAGAAAGACACTATCTCTACTTTCAAGAGTAGGCTCAAACCTTTCCTTTTTGATAAGCTTAAAATTAGGACTGCATCAGGTGACTCTGAACTATCCCTTAGTTATGCTGCAATATGCTTAGACAGCTGTGGGTTTCCCATGGTGAACTAAGTGTTTATTCTTCATTAAAGTCTTTTTCACTCTCTATATAATTATACACCACTAGTGCATTTATTCATTCAAATAGTAAATAATTTTAAACTGGTTCTCTCGCATGTGTATTTTGTCCCGTTTCCCTCTACTTGCCTTTCTTTCTCCTAACCCCCACCTGGTCGGGGTAGACTGCCCTTCTGAGAGTTTGGTTCTGCCACAGGATCCTTCCTGTTAAAAGAGAGATTTTCCTTCCCACTGTTGCCAAGTCTTTGCTCATAAAGAGCCATCTGATTGAGATTTTTATGTTATAGGTCTTTACCCTACAACTTAAAAGCACCTTGAGGCCACACCTGTTGTGAATTGGCACTATGTAAATTAAAGTGTTCTCTTTATCATTTCAAACCACTCTGAGGAAATTAAAATCTGATTATCATCTAAATATTCTGGGTTTTTTTGTTTCGTATGCTTTTTTCTTTTTAAATTTGTGTTGCAAAACGAGGTACAATTATCACGTGAGGCTACAACTAGTGTGCCAACTTCCCTGTTGGCAACATCTATTTTGAAAGGCAGAAACACAAACACCCGCTGATCTGAGCAGAGTCGGGTAAAACAAGTAATGTGAGACCTGTTGTGGCAATAAAACAAGAGCATGTTTAAACTGAATTGTCATATTTTCTTAGTAAAGAATTATAAATAACCACATATAAATAGATTTATTTAACATTTGTTATGTTTCATGTGTATGAAAAGCAAAAAAAAAAAATCAGCATGGCCAACTTCTTGGCAACCAGTTGGTAGCTGCAACTACTTGCAATCAGTTACCAAATGTGACAAAGTTAAACACAATCACCAGGCAACCTTTGACCTTTCCTGGTTGCAAGAAGGTTGTCTTATTTCGACTCTAGTCTGAATGAGCTATAACACAATCATAACACAAAGACCATTCAGCTGACAGCCAATTATGCTAACCTTTACTGGATAAATATCATAATTAATGCCAAGGAGTTAAAAACTATGTTTCACCCACTTTGTAATGAGGAACTGTGCGCACAAATTACACACACAGACACACACACACAGACACACCTCTATTTACCTTCTCCACCTGTTTCACTTTCTAATCAAAAAAGGTGCTCCCATGCATACCTGTCATGATCTATTCTGTCTTTTCTGAATATTAATGACCAACAAAAATATGCAGTGCTACTTTAACATCCCACACTAGCATAAACACAAATGGACGAACACACCACAACTTGCTTAGACCCTACCTTACAGGTTAGTTGTGCAACAATAATTTGATACACTGTGTACAATGTAGGTACAAAGTAACACAAATATATCGTTAGAACTAGTATATAATGAGAATATTTAATGATAACTCTCATTCTGCATGGGCGTTGTTACTTATGTTGCAACAGACAACACGGTTGCATGCGTGTCTATGGACTGTGCTTCTTTGGCAGCTTATTTACTCTGCTGATAGCTTTGCTGAGCAGATCATTTTAAAACATTGTCATTGCTGCTATTTCATGCATAGTTTGGTGATTTTCTAATCCCAGTATACTTTATAGACACATCAATAAGACTAATTAACTGTAACTACTAACTGTAGCTATTAATAAGCCAAATCTATACTGGTTTCTGCGATATGACAGTTTACTCTCATTTTGTGCTCTTGGATGTTTGGTCTGGCAACTGTCTTGTTCCATATGAAATAATATTAATTGAAGAGAATATCTGACAAAGTAAAGCAAATACCAGTCCAAAAGAAAACTAAGCATCAGACTCAGTAGCATTCAGACACGGTCCTTTGCATCAATCCCCAGTCTCTTTCATCCCTGCAGGCTTTCAATCTTGAGGATACTTTGCAGATGTTTACACTACTCTTGGCTCAAAGACAGCTGCTGTCCATTTTTAGCACAGTTGGCTTTTGTGTGTGTGTGTGTGTGTGTGTGTGCGCGTGCACACGTGTGTGTGAGTGAGAGAGAGAGAGAGAAAGAGCAAAAGTGCCTAGCATAATTCGAAAGTAGTGCATATTAAAGCTAACAGGTAAAATAAATTACAGTGGCATGAAGAAGCACTTGCCCCTTTCTTGCTTTCTTAGTGTTTTGTTGCATTTAAATGTTTCAGATCTAACAAAATACAGGTAAAGAGCAGCATTCATGGATCCATTAATTATGCCAAGTCACCCAGGCCCTGAAGCAACACAGCAGCCCCAGACCATCACACTTCTACTACCATGTTTGCTGATATGATGTTCTTTTTATGAAATGCTGTGTTAGTTTGTTACAAGTTGCAGTGGGATTCAAATCTTCCAAAAAAGTCCAACTTTTGACTGTCAGTCCACAGAAATTTCCCCAAAAGTCTTGGGGATCATTATCGTGTTTTTAGGCAAATGTGAGATGAGCCTTTGTGTTCTTTTTTGGCCATCAGAGGTTTTCACCTAAGAAAGCTCAGATGTCAATGGCTTTCTTTTGAGGGATGTATTCATTTTTGTTATATCTTTGTTATATCTTTTAGCCTACCTTACATTGTCAGACAGGTTCTATTTAACTGATCCAGCAGGTCTGGTAGCAACCAGGGCTGAAAGATTTGAGAAAGGGCCAGAAAGGTTTGGGTGGCCGTTTCCTCTTAATTAAATTAAATTAAATTATCTTTTTTTTAAATAACTTTTATGGGTTATCTTAGACTAACATTAAACTCTTTTCAATGATCTGAAACATTCAAGTGTTGTAAAAACAGGCAAAAACCTAAGAAATCAGGACAGGGACAATGACTTTTTCACATACAGCAACATATTTCATTCGTCCAGATCTTTATTCCTGTTTTAACTGTTTATATTTTTTTTCCAAATTGTTTAACTACTTATGGAAAGATGGCTAAAATAAACTTTAGGGATAGCTATAGTGACATCACTCACTGATTTCTGAAGTCCCATTGTGAAGCGATTTCCTGTTGCTCATCTTAGCATTTTGAAACTGGATGTGAGAAGTGAGGGGTGAATTTATGAAACTGAATGCTCACTGGCTCAACACTTGCCCATTACAAGTCATAAGCTGGATATTATAAGTCATATCCTGAAACTTATTTCTGAAACCAAGCCCACAAACTCGTCAGCACAAGCCCGGAGGCAGTTTTCTCATGTCTTTCAGACCCCAAAGCCATGTCCACCTTTTTTATGTCTAATAGTCAGGCCTTCTGCCTGCTGGTCCAGAGAGCATGTTGTTTGCTTTTCTTAAGGTAAATACTAAGACTTGCACTTTGATTTGAGAAAGCCAGATGAAACTTGATTTTATGCACATACAACAGTCAATACTATATACACCCATACATACATAAAATACATTTTTAAAAATACCCACTTGTGCTGGATGTCACATACCCTACAAAACACACAGACAGCTGTATTATGAACACAAATAGGCACTCACTGAGAAACACGTGCATGCACACACACAAACCTAATACTTTGACTAACAGGAGGCTCCAAAAGACTTATAATGGTTCCCTTGTCACCCCAGTTTCCTTTCTAACCTCACCAACAGAGCTCTGCCTGCTCCTGCCAAGATACACTGTTCCTTATCAACCTTTTCACTGCCTTGGTACACTTCCAAGAAGATCGACAATCGCTGCCAGTCAGTCAGGATAGCGACGATTAAAATTATCTGGGTTCTAAAATGCCTTAAATTGGAAGTCATTTCCAATACCTTGAGTGTTTTTAGCAAATTTAAACTAATTTGTTCAGTCAACTTTAATTTGACTTTTTATGTCTCATCACTATATGATTCTTTGTTTTGAGTAGCAGGTTGAAGAGGAGAGGAGAGGAGAGGAGAGGAGAGGAGAGCCCACACCCTGGATCCAGAAAGCCACCAAGATGAATCCAATAACTCAACTGTTCAGCATATTTCATAGGTTCATATGGATATGAAGCAGCAATAGTTCTTCCAAAGCTTGTTTCCCAAAATGTTCTCTGACTTCAACATGAATACTGTGCATGTCTATGAGATGCTACAAATGTGAAAAGTTACATTTACTCTGTCAAGGAGGAAAATAAAGTAAGCTCACGTTTAGCCTTAAAATGCAGCCAGGTTCATTTTGAGTATCTTCTTTCAGGACTACAACCTACATCGTCTACTCATTTATCAACTATAAATCAACACAAAGCGATAACAGTAGTAAAGTGGTGAGGTCTGTGTATCCCCTAAAATAGCTCACACACTTTAGTTTATGTTAAGTTGAAAACAGGAGGATACCATGTTAACCCATGTGTAAAAATACACACACTAGAAACACATGCCTGCTTCTTTTTTCTTTTTTTTGCTTCCCACTGCTATCCAGCTGAACGGGCTGTTCTGGGCTGCCAGCTGGGCCCTGTGTGCACCTCACGAGGGAGAGGAAGACACAGCCAGACACAGGCAGAGCATTCAGGCTTGCACCACAGTCCTTTTCAACCCGCCTCACAGCACTGATTTCAGCCAGGCGGAGATAGCAGGGGAAAAAAAGGAGCAATAGAGAGGAAAAGTGACAGAACAGCTCATCTACTACAATGGGAGTGTAACAGTACAGAGCAAAATCAAAGAAACACACACATAAACTGTATTTTATTTGTACTGTGTGAGCATCTAATTATCATCTTCATTCAGATTCACTGCAGGTCAGAGGCCCCTGGTTTAATAAAGTGGTATGAATGCTCTCGAAAGACTCGCGCTCAACAATAAAATGATCTCACGTGACTAAATAAAATACGGCAGGCCTGCCTTTAATTTCACAAACACAGAACTGATTGCAACAAACTTGTTCACTGTAAAATACTGAGCTACAGCCATGGACTGGCTATTCACAGCTACTTACTTAGTGGTGTTGTCTCTGAAAAATAGAGGTATGGCTTTTAAAGTAAAGCTGACACTTAGATGTGTGTTAACATGCATGCAACAATAGTTATGTGTGATGAACATACAGAAAATGGAACTGAAAGTGAATATGAATTCTCACTTTTGCATTTGTCCCTACCTCAGTGATAAATATGTATGTCAAAGTTTCTGTCGTTTAGTGAATTAACAATAAAAATTGAGCAATTTCTTATCAAAGTCAAAGCCCAGATGCAGGGAAACAAAGCAGCGCTGCAAGAAAGGAAGAAATAAAGCGTACAGCATCTATAACTCAAAAGAAGTGTGCAAATGGTCTGTGAGTAAAAATAGAGAGGTAGGTACAACCCTTATAAGATGAGCAGCTGAAATGACATGATCTAACCCTGCTTTTAACATGCAACCAAAGTTTCTGTTTCAGGTGACTTAACATTGAGTGCTATTTTTGGATCACACATCTAAAAATGTGGGTTGGTTTGTGGGTGGGTTTGTATTTAACCTTAAAATAGCTCTTCTATTTACTGAGTATCAAGGAAAAAACACAGAAGACAACTCTCGTGAGCAGTACATACAATGTTGTCTTGCAAGAGGCGCAGATCTGCATACTGATCTGAGCTCTCGGCCTGTGGTTGTTGATGAGATGCTATCTCTAGCTACAGAGTATGAGGGCGTGGAAGTGGACTGAACAGTATGTGGATTCTAATTTATTCAGTCGGTCCCTGCTGGGCAGCTAATACTAACCAGCTGTCTGCGGATATCAGGCTAATGTCTTCTCAACACAAACAGTCCAGATGATTGAGTGAGCCCACTTTTAGTTTCTGCTCGGTCTGTGTTCAGTGTTTTTGTGTGCACCTAGGTGATGACACAGATTTTAATGGAGTATCACAAGTGTTTTATGCAACGTGGGTATTCATCTAATGCAACCGAATGATTAAGATTCAAATACAAATCAGCTGCATCCATACATGGTACAGTACAGCTAGCTAAATATAGCTTTACAACAGTCTGCAGACATTTATTTACCAATAAACTGCTTCCCCCTACAGTTAATAAGAAGCCACATAAACTGAGGACGGAAATATATCTAATCCACCAAGTCATAACATTTAAAATCCAGAAGGTAATCAGGTCTTTTCTATAATTTTTTTTTAAATTATTAATTAAATTTGATTAACACTGAACATGAGGATAGCTGTGACTTGGGAAGAAGAGCAGGTAATTCTCTAACCACAGAAACACTTGCTCAGTATCTTTGGGGACGATACTGAACCCTTAATTGCCCCTGATGCATCCATCAGTGTGACACAAATGAGCTCAATAACTCCATAAAGCTCCAAAGAAGCAGTACATGCAACAAAATCCAGTTGTGCAAACTTAATTTTCAAGTTCAAGTTAAGGCCGATGCAGACTTGTCCAATTCGTTGGTTATTTGGCGGAAACATTATTTCCCCCAAAACTAAACCGTTATCACATGCCCAGGAACTTTTGAACTCTAATGTAACTAATGTATGAATTAGAGTCATCTCACCCACAGCACATGCACTGAAACACTAATCCACAACAGTTGGTGCCCTCGCCATTCAGTCTACATCAGTTGTCCAAAAACAGGTGTGTATGAGGGGTGTTACTCGCATCTCAGTCCAAAGCCAGATATGGAAAAAACATCTGAACAGTAGTGATAGAGGGACGCGCTAAAATCTATTCAGTTTGACATCTTTACTCTGCTTTATTGTCTTTAGTGGTTGATATTTATTATTATGGTGTAAGGGCCTAATAATAATATAATGTAATGACATATACTTATATTAGCTGAGCTATGTGCATGTCATTTATGTGTTTGTATTTGGGGGAGTGGGTTTGGTATTTGTTTATTGGTCACTTTTTTGTGATTGCTGTTTACTTTTTTGATTGTTAAGTGCACAAGTCGGTTCTTTCTTTGCTGATACAGGAAAGAAAGAATCTCTGTGAGCCATTTTCCAGATAACATATCAGAGAAGTGGCACGGCCCAATCTTAGCCTCTCAGTGGGTTTTTAAGTTGTCCCTAAAGTCACAAAAGTATTGATTAATGTTAAACAGATAACATAAGCGTTAATTACCATAAGTGATGAATGAAGTGGTTCCTGATATTATCAACACCACATAAATTAACAATCACAGCAATCTCATTATAGCGGTCTGTTTATCAGACAAATAAAGTACTTTATTGTGCATAAGCATCTGTAGTAAAACCAGCATTATGTATGTTATTGTGTAATGTGGAAGAAAAAAACATCATGCATAACATAATGCTTCCATAAAGTATAGCTGTGAATGTGCTGGCTTTCCTCCTCTTCTAATATAGCTGCTGATGGTTAATAGAACAAATATTTACATAAATTCTAATCTTTTTCTTTTTTGGCTTTGTTTTGTTCTTATCGAGCGCATGCACCGAATGCATTATATGCAACAAACTTTGCTTTGTAAATAAATACAACAGGAACAATCAGCTGACAGGTGGAAACTGTTCAAGCTCACAGACAGATAGACAGACAGTAGTCGTCAGCATTAAGTGAGAAGAATATGACATATAACGTCTGGTCAGTTTGTGTTGACACAACTTGTCTCATTAAAGAACTGACAATGTGCAATGTTAACAGTAAAACAGAGCAGAGAGGAAGCTGTAACACAGCACACACTCATTCTGATATATTGAAATCAGGGTCAGCGAAGTTAGTTTAAAAGGCTGAAGGGGACTACCCTGGAAAATGAAGCCTTTTGCGAAATGTTATTAATGTATTTAAACAGCTAGTTTTGTTCCAAGGTTGTGTTTTGGTAGTTAATGGGTCCTGCAGGGCAGACTGCCTAATATTTGTATGATTTTAAAAAAATAATAATTAAGTTATTCCAGGCAAGAACATCATAACCTTCCTGGTTATTCCCTTGGCACGTGACAATAACAGTACAGCAAATACCTGCAGGACATATTGTAACAGCACTATAAGTTTCCGTCTTCTTGAAACAATGACAGCATGAAAGGCTCGTTAAAAGCACCGTCAGCATAATTCTAATATCTGCTGCTGATCTTATGAAGTTATTGACTTGTATATTAATATCACATATGCCTTCAGTACATGCTTGGCTATTTGACCTTTTATTCATGAGGTCCCCACCGCACTGCATAACATACGGAAGGACTGATCCGATCTGATAATGAGTGCATTGATAAGTATTAATATATGTCCATATTCTGCACTACAGTGACAACTGCAACATCTACACACAATCTGGCATGCTTAGCATTTACATTCATTTCCATGTGGATATAGGCAAAACTGCTACCTGTCAGCCTATTAAACCACACCTGTCCCTGAGCAGGCACTAATCTATTTCTCTCGATTAAAACGTGCGAAGCTCGCTAGCTCCAGTGTTCACTTACTGCTTCAGTTAGCCCTCACCAACCTGCCTAACGTTAGCTAATACAGCTATAGCAGTTATAGCCTCAAAGTCAGACCAAAATGTTTAATCGAACAGTGAACATTTCCCCAGACACTTCCGTCAACACGACACAATCAATGCAAACTCTTAGGTAAATGGGTTGCAAATAACTTTAAGATAAATCCGCTGCCTGGCCCCGCGATGGACAGAGTGTTCATACAGGCCATTACAGTATTATGGCTGGATAGCTAACGCCTGCTAGCCATGCTACTCTGGCACTTCCAACCAACAAACAGGTATATTTCCTCCTGACCAGGGAGACAGTCACGCTTAACCTCGAGTATAAATGCGTGCGCAAGTGCAAAACAGCTTACCTTGGTTCCCACTTTTATTTTTATTCCAACGGCGGCTGGCACAACATTGCACTTCCCAAATAACATCAGCAGCCAACAGCATCCAGCCGAGCTGTAAACACAAGCCCAACCAACCCGCTGACAACCACACTGCGCATGCGTCTGTCACTGCTCCTCAGTCTATGCAGAAAGGACGCGCTGGCTGGTGTGCAGCTTTGACTGATAACACGAGTCTGTTTTGTTTTGTTTTTTTTAAGTCAGGGCTCATCTTAAATGAGAAGTGTCAAACACACTGGGCCAAGTAGGAGTCAGTTCTCCATTTTTCAAAATAAATGCAGTTGCAAGTGGTGTGAATGTCTGTGCTTGGCTCTGGAGGTTTTTATGGTATAGGTGGAGGTTTATATATCTATTTCATAGATTTTCTTATCTATTTCATATCTATATCATATACAGTTGCTGCTGTCAGGTGAGAAAGTAGGTGTAATCATGAAATATTCAGGGTGTGCAACTACACATAGACTTCCTGTTGCTTTATTCTTGGATTTCAGCAGCTTCAAACACTAATGTTTCATGTCTTTCATGACAAGGCAGACTGGGGTTTCACACTAGTCCCAAGTTCTTACCTTTGAGTGCTAAATTGGATTGAAGTTCACAAATTTACATCTCAAAATGTTCCACCTGCAGTTACAGGTTTTTCCACCTTCACTGGTGACTCATTCCTTTTCTTAGTGTTGTAAACATATGTGGTGCTGATGCTGACCATATAACTCCTTGGCTCAATAGTACAATAGTTAGTACAGTCAAAAAATAATGATATGTTCTCCTCTTGTATTAATTCATGCACTTCTACATAGAAGAACCTTTGTTTCCATATCTCCAAAAGTTGAGTCTGTTCATCTGGACGTAACGTTTTCAGTGGGAGAAACGTTTCATCACATCCAAGTGACTTCTTCAGTCTCTTCAGTCTTTGTTTCCATAGTTCACACTCAAGTTAATCAAAGGTAAACCCAGAATTTTGCAGTAGTTCAGTGTAGATGGTGCCCAGGGGTATGTATAGAAGGGATGAATCGGGTTGTACATGACCCTCTGAAATATGGTTCTCCTTCTCTAGTTGCCCGCACCCCAAATGCATTGGACTAGAGTACAATCCCACCACTGGATGAGAGCACGGATAGGACCATTAACTCAAGTACTTTACTCAGGTTTTATGTAGTTATACTTCATTTAACTATTTCCATGCACTTTATAGTTTGAGTGCAATTACAGATCAAGTTACAGAGCAATATATCTGTGATTAAAATCATCAACAGCTGCAATGTTAAAGATACATACACATAAATATATCTAAAATAATCTAAAAATATCATACATATGATTCTAAAAGTGCCATTTCACGTGAGTACATTTTGTTCAAGAACTTAAATATATTTAAATATACATCCTGTGAACTACTAAGCTATTTAAAAATGATTCTAACTTTTACTTAAGTAAAAAGTCTCACATACTTTTTTTTCACTTTGCAAAAAACTATCCATTAGAAGTTTATGTTTAAATTCATATGCAGCTCCAGTTTTCACATAATAAATCTGTAAAAAAGGACTGCATAGTTTGAAATTGTTTTTTTTGATCACCAGTTTTATACACTTATTAAATATATCTGGTCCTCGTGTTGCACCCCATTAAAAAAAGCCAAAACAAAACAATCTTGATGGTGTCCTTTTGTTTACAACATATCTTGGGTTTAAAACAACAACAACTATGTCCCACTGTAGTCAGTTATGAGAAACACACCTACTGTTCTCATTGTGTCGGTGCCATGCTGGCCCTTCCTGTCCAGTCTGTTGTTTCATAAGGGACGTACGTGGGAACACAAAGCACAATACTCCGTTTAAATATATTGAAAACCAGGTCACCACATCAGAGCAAGCTCACACACATACTTAGCCTGTTAGGAAATAAGAGATTTCTAATGAACGCTTCACAATAACACTGACCACCTCATGTTTAAGTCCACACTTTTAACAGCCACTTTGATTTGATTAGTTTAAATGCACTGCAACAATCACCCAGGAAGGAATGTATAATCCTGCTGCATTTTGAAGCAATGTGGGTGCATCATTGTGATATTCTACTTAAAAAAAGATCCTAGGAAATCACATTGAAAAGAAAAATCATTAACACAGTGGTGTAGCAGTTAGAATTGTCACCTTGGAGCTCAAAGGTCTCAGGTTTGAATCCAGCCTGGTGGCCTTTGTATGTGGATTTTTAATGTTCTTCTCATATCTGGGTGGGCTCTCTCTCAGTTCTCCAGCCTCATCCAGCATGGGCTTACGTTAATTGGTGGTTCTAAATTGGCTGGCTCCTTGTCTCTGTCTCAGCCATGACAATGAATAAGTAGAAGAGGATGCATGGGTGGATCTAAGAGGTCATTTTTTGGCTACGTTCACACTGCAGGTCTTAATGCTCAATTCTGATTTTTTGATCAAATCCGATTTTTTTGTCTGCATGTTCACACTACAAATAAATGTGTGACAGCAAACGCGCTCTAGTGTGAACGCTCAAAGCGGCCCGCATGCGTAAAAGAAGACGTCACACACAACGCGCTCTGTTTAGACCCAGACCAAACAGTATTGTTTGACTGATGGCCGTTAATATACAGACTTGTATGGATTCTACCTTTTTTGGTGGATTTTACCTTTTGTTGTTAATTGTTGTAAATGGGCTCCAGCATCTAATCCTATAACAAGACAAATCAAGACAAGAATCACACACACAGTACTATTGTTGGTTTATTATAGCATGCAATTTCATGTGCTAAAATCTTCTTTTTCATAACTTAACGTCTCAGTGCAACCCCAAAGCAGTATGCCGCTGGGCCAAGCTGTCTGTAAGTCATTGTAATACATTTGAACAAGCCAGAAAATGCACCAGAAGAATCAGTCAGTAAAACAAAACTCAAACAGTTTCATACATTATTAAGAGCACATAAATCATCACCACCATAGGTTAGACTTTACTCCAGCCCTGCATTACTGCACAATTAGTAAAAGGGAAACCTTTCACAACGTGATATTTCCAAGGAAATAAATGGAATACATAACAGTATTATTCATCTTGGGGACCTTTTGGATATACCGTCTCTTAAGGATTGTAGTTTCCTCATTCTGAAACATTACACAACTGCCCCAATGACTTAAACATTTAACTATATCTGATTATCACAGGTTGTATAAATGAGCGTCTATACTAAAAGTCCATCTAATGATGGTGTCAGACTGTATACAATGACGGATGTGTACCATCTCTTAATAGTTTACATTTCAATCGAACAATAGATTCGCAAATAAAATGTCTAATACAGACATGAATAGTCAGAAAACATCAGTTCATATGTTTCACAATCAACAAACAGGCTTTCCCCCCATATAATATAGAATAATGCGACACTTTTTTTCTAATAAAAAACATTTTTAGCAAACTTTCATATCCAAAAGAAGCAGACTTCGAATATACCAAGAAAAAAAAAATACCACAACAACCAAATGTGGTTATAACAATAATAATATAATCTCTATTAAACAATAATTGATTTTCATGAGCAAGCAATTAAAATGCTGCAAGCAAACTTCAGCACTTGACGTGGCCACACAGTGGGCATGTGCAGAACTCTTACAGCGCTGGGTGTGTTGTATCACAACTACAGAATTGTCATTACTCCTCCGCCATCACAAGAGGGATTAGATCGCATGCATGACGCAGGATGCAGGGAGGGCCAAGGTTTAGGAGGAGGGTTGAAGGGAAGTGGGAAGGGGCACTCACTGGGTGCGATGGGAGAATCAGTGCAGTGCAGTGCAGTTAGCCACTACAGCAGTGCTCCAGACTTTATAGGAAACAGGGAGTATCACTTTGACATTACTTTAATACTCACAATACTGTTTTTACATACAGTAGTGCCCAGCCCTTTCTCATGTGAACACAAATAGCAAAGCCAATACTTAATACCGAGAGGCAAAGAAAACACTGGCAAAGTAAACATTGGCAAATAACATAATCAGTGCTAACACTTTAACCCACGTATGGTTGGGGTGAAAGGGTCAGTTATCAGCAAAGTGAAATTCAGGCAAATACTTCCACATAATATTCAAAGTGATGGATATAGAAAAAGCCAAAGTAGCTGAGCAAATTAAGACTTCCCTGAGCGATTCAAAACAGACATGGGTCCGCTAGCCCCCTCTAATGGAACAAAGCACAACTACAAGAGAAGTATCTCACTCCTCGACTTGACAGAGCCTCTCCCTCCTCGCACAGTTTACAGGGGAAGGAAAATTAAAAGCTGTGGGCCGGGGCGCGGATTTCAGAGACTGATTGTACTGTACCCAACATGGCACTTGACATTATTATGTTGTACTTCAAAGGTGAAGCTGTAAACAGATGCAGAGTGATAGTATAGGTAGCTGAGCTGATTTAATAACCGTCTGGAAGCAGCTAAATCCCTGTGCCTGCCCTTGGCTTTCACAGTCACACAAAACAAAAAATAAATAAATAAAAGTTTTTTAAATTCTAAAGAGTATCACATCAAGTTATAATGAAATGCTCAGACCAATTTATCCAATTCCCTTCTCTCTCTTTCCTTTTACTTTTATAAAATAATGAGAGAAAAGATGTTAATGCTTATGTTTCTGAGTTTGTTTTTTAAATAGGTACAGTAGCGGGGATAAGAGGAAATTAAGGAAGGAGCTTGAAAGACTTGAAAATCAGTTAGCTTTCGTCCTCAAGATTTAGAATTGGATGTAAACAAACCTCATAACTTTATATCCCATATATGTGTATATATATATATATATATATACACATATATATATATATATATATATATATATATATATATATATATATATATATATATATATATATATATATATATATATATGGCATATTTATAAAAGGATTGAGGCACAACAGGGCTGTATGGAAATCACCCATATTGAAACAAAGCCACGGTGAAGTAGCACACAGTAATGTAACACAGACAAACATTAGAAAGCAAGTCTACCGTGATGTAACACGCAACTAACAACAAAAGAGTGGCAAAAAACCTATACAAAAATACCCAAACAAACAACTTCACAGAAGTTAGTTAAATGAAACTAACCAAAACTTTTCAAAAAGTAAAACAAAGGTTTATAGCATGAACAGATGCACAGCCTTTAAACATCACGCACAGCTGGTAAATATTGTTTACACAACACACACACATACACAAACAAACAAAAAATGACGGGACCGGAAATAACAGACGGTGGACTTTTTAAAATGCAGTTTCGTTTTAAGATCACATTTGTGTTCGTTAACACCTTTGAAATGGTAAACAAACAGAGCTTGTGTGTAAGCGGGGGGACTGTAGAGCACATGCTTCGTTTTAGATTACGCTAAGGAGAGAAAGGCCACTGTATTGCATGTTTGTGTGAATGGCAGTCACATGACGGCGTGAAACTCTTTAACTTAATAAGAGTAGCTGATTAGTGCCACTACAGGCACAAAGAGATCAAACTGACTTCATTACATTTTCTCTAGCTGCTGCTTGAACTACAAAGTCTGTTCCTAAATAAAATACATTTATGTTAAAAGTATTGTATCATTCATTTAAAAAAAAAAAAAGTAGAAAACTGATCTTAGGTGATCAGTGATCTTTTTTTTTAGGTCTGTATGTTTGTGCCTCTGATCCCATGACAGGACTGGAATCCAGAGACCAACGTTTAAAAGATCATATGACTCAAAAGACAGAGGCTTGATTCACTATCAGCATTTTTTAAAGACCTCTGCTGCTCTTTTTTTTTTATTTTCTCAGAAGGGTGCCGTGCCCTTTCTATTTTTGGTCTCAGTATAAGTAACATCTATGTCTTAATCTTTTCAGAGACGTAAAATGAAATGTCAATACGAAACATAAGGCTGCTCAGAGAAGGCATTTGTTATAGCCTAATAAGACATGGAAAAAATTTTGTCAGCCTAAAAAAGGGATAACTAATCCCACTGTTTACACCTTTAAAAAGCTATGTGGGCCTTGACCATAAACCAGCACCTGCTTTGAAACTTTTGGAAATGCATGTTTTCCAAGGCACAAGCTAAACGCAAATTACACACAGCGAATTAATGTCAAAGCATTCAATGTTTGGGACAGGCGTAAGTAAATGGAGGGTCTGCTGCTGCAAATGACTTCTGTTTAATTTTCTGTGTACCTAAATGCTATCTGGGAGAAAGGATCTCAGTAAACTTGGTAAAACTGAAGAACATTCACTTATCATATTGTCATCCATAAACTTTAGCTATCTGACAGCTTATGCAGAACGACAAGACAAAAAAAACAAAAAAAAACGAAACAAATGAATTCAATCCTATGTGACCAATCGGATGGTTTAACAGCTCTCCAACCCTCCTTGTAAATATGACCAGATTTGGTACGGCAAACACAGACAAGTTCAGCATCTACTATATGGGGAAACTGGCTATTTACCTTCCTAGCCATAAACAGCAAAGTTGGAAAATTAGTAAAATGTGTATAACTCTTGACCTTGCAGCGTGGCACAACACGGGCTGTTGACCTTTATCTGTCAAGTTTCAGTTAGGCATGTGATCAACATATATGAAGGCTGGAATTAAAAGGTTTTCCATTCAACCAGGATGTAGAACTCAGGTGTAGCTCTTTGTAGGTCAGTGATTGACTTTGTGTCCTCTTAGCTTCCATTGAGCAGCATCTCTGGCCCAGGTGTTTCGGGACAAGCCCGGGTAGAAGTGTCACCCAGTCGAGGGGGTCCAACCTGGAGCTTCGCAATGCCCAGACCTCCTGAGACTAACCCTCCTGGAGACAGAGACTTCCTGCAAAACAGGAGAGAGCAAAGATGTGAGACAAGAAGACAGCGAGAGATTGTGCGTCACTTAAGTCAAAAATGACTCAGGACTCGGGGCAATCCTGTGAACAGTGATTACCATGGTAATTCACCTGAAGGCCATTTTTTTCAACAGGTGAGCATCCATCTTTTCTGACTCTGTTTGTGGGTGCTCTGCTGCAGGAGATGAGATGAGGGTAGAGGAGCACGGAGGTGAAAGGAGAAGGGAAGCATCCTGAGACTGTGGGGTGACCAGGTCTAACGACTCCTGTGAGGCAAAATTGTAACACAAGACAAAGGATAAAGAGGTCTGGTCGATAATTAAACCTTTTTTTTTTTTCTCAACTTGTTTTTTTACTGAGACTGTTCCCAGTTCAGAGTTGGGCAAATTCAACATCAATCTTCAGAACATGAAACTACATATAACGTCAGCATACACAAAATCATACTGACCTGAGACTTTATTTCCTGCTGGTCCGAATCCTCCATGTCTAGAGCACAGAGTTCGAGCTCGATGTCTCGATCTGGGTCTGACTCGCTCTCGGCTCGGTCCTGATCCTGGCTAAAGGTGGTCCGGTGAGCTTTCAGATCAGACACAATTTTCTCTCCGCTCCCTATTGAAGTTCGTCTGGCATGTAGCTCTGAAGCACAGAGCTGCTCACTAAAGCAAGCACAGACAGGCACAGATCAGTTTTTTTTAAACAAAGATTACTGTGTGGTCATGTGGTCATAACTTGAAGTAATAGTTTTCTGAATGACTTTATCAGTCTCTCACATCGTTCGAGAGGAATTTGCTGCAATTCATAGAGGTTAGCACGCATTTGTTTTTGCACAGCTCTCTATGGTCCGGCATCAGAGAGCATTTCAGTCAGGTAGGTCTGGACTTTGACTGGACTATTGTGACACCTTGATTCCTTCATAGCCAATGTGTTGAAGAGTTGCTGCTGTGATTGATATCACTGTAATGCTGCATGACACAATTAGGTCTGAGTTTAAGTGGTCCAGCATATGACCTCACATTTCACTTTACAATATGTTGGTATCCACAGGAGTTTATTGTTAACTCAAGATGCTCAGATCCTTGGGCTCGCAAAATGAGCCTAATTCATCAACCCTCCACCACCGTGCTTTAGAGTTAGTGTGAGATGTCTGTGCTAATATGCTGTGCTTGATTTTCTTCAAAGCTCTACTTTGGTCTCATCTGTTCCAAGGACAGGTTTGTATAGATGAAACTTTGCAGACCTAAGCCGTGCTGATATGTCACTTTTTGAGAGAAGAGGCTTTCTCTTGGTAGCCCTTCCAAACAAACCATACTTGCTCGGTCTTCTTCTAATTGTTCCGACCTGAACTTTAAAATCCTAACTGAGGCTTCTAGTGTCTGATTTCTAGCTCTGACTGTTGCACAACTCTGACTATTTGGGGTAAATTTGATGGGATGCCCACCGCTGGGTATGCTCCCGAAATTTAACCAAACCTCTGCATTTATCTCAGTGGTCTCTCTTGGTGATGATGAGTTAATCATGTGCATTTGATTAGCAGCATCTGGCTGCTACTTACCCTCTTAATTCCTATGGAGGCAGTAATGGTGTGCTTAGCCCTGTGAAAACTTCCTTTTTCACATGACAGCAATGAAAAAAACACTAGAAGGATAGAGTCTGAATGTAAATGCTGTACCTCTCCAGGAAACTGGAGTGGCTGGAAGAGTCTGATCCTCTGGAGCTCCACCTGTAGTCACTGTGATCCAAGTGAGCATTGTAATCTATGAACGAATGAAGAGTTGTAAAGCAAAACATTTGTAAAAACAACTGAATCACACCAAATAAAGCAATATAAGAAAAAACATCAGATTGTGCGTTAACTCTTTTCAAAGAAGGTACTGATCTACTTTTAAACATTTCTTATCTTTTCTCTTCTCTTTTGGTCCCTTTTGAGTTTTTCGTACGATATCTTCTTTCGTTTTTTATCCCTGCTCACCTTTGAAGTTGATGGGAGTGGTACTGGCGCTCCCTTGGCAGGCTGTTGCTTGGACAGGGTCAGTGGTGTGGTAGCCTGTGCGGGACGCCCTGGAAATGGCCCCCCACTTCGAGATAATGGGCCCCTCACTAAAGGGAATGATCGGGTCTTCGTCTTTCAAGCGACGGTAGTTATCCAGCGAATGCAGCCATCGCTTCCCGACGCCGCTATCTCCGACGCCACCACCTCTACTTTCGTTACTGTCCAACTCCTGCATCGGGAAAACACGTGCACATTTTAAAGAGATCGCACACATTTGTACACAGCCAAAAATTCTGTGTTTTGCAATAAACAATTGATCCTTTCGTATATATGAAGAGCCTTACCGAGTGCTCAGAGCAGGCGTGAGATGAGGTGTGTGCAAGCGTTTCAGGCTCAAATGAGCTGAGGCAGGGCCCGATGGTACCACAGGACCAAGGTGAGTAGTGAGCCAAGCCTTCATCACCTCTGAACCTGCATCCCACACACTGACCTCCACTATTTTCCACATGCTGAAAGAGAGAGATAGAAAAACAGTTAAAAAAAATGATGGTGAAATAAATTACTTTGCTTGCTGTTCATTGCTCTAGATTTACTTGCCCAAAGGTCAAGGAGATTTATTTATTTATTTAATTTAAGATTTATTTTTCAATTTTTCAGGCACCTGAGGAAAATAGCTACACCTTTTTTTTTTTCCCTCCACTGATCTTCGGCCAGGAATATGCCATGAAATATTCAGCTATGTGAATGGCATGCTGGTTCAATATTTCATAAGTTGCATTTGATAAATCATGCAGAAAAGCTAACATATTTTTAAGGTGCCCATTCTCTTTCCCAGTTCATTAAATACTGTCACCTTGCCTGGTTTCCTTTGGCACCTGTGCTGTGTGACACCTGGTTACAGCAATAAGAAGCTGGTCTTAACTCACCACATATGGACACCTTTAAAGGACCACCTTAAAGGCATTAAGTAGCCTTTAGCATAATTTGCAAATGATCCTGAACTTGACAACCAAGAGCAAAATTAAAGTGTAGATGAAAACAAAGTTCTAAACACAAAGAACAGAAACCACTCTTCCCACGCTTAAGAACTGGTAGCTGAAAACCACACCCACCCTTTTTTGTTTCCTTATATGGACTTTGTCACTCTTTAAAACAGAACAGTTATCTCCCAGCATACAATATTGCTGCAGCCGGTGAGCAATCTGACAGAAAGGCGGTATTTGACACCCTGAGATGAGAGCGTGTTGGTCATGACTGTGACAGATTGGCAGCCTGTGTGTGGGTTTAGATGGGATTCAATTCCTCCAAGACCATGCAAAAAGCAAAGTAATGTCCTTAAAATATAGCAGCCACATGTACTCACTAACTTGAATTTCTGCACTTGCTGCCAGTGCTGACACTTTGCAAAAATCACTGCGCCGACAGCCAGTCTCCTTGGTCTTATTTGCTTATTCTTGTTATGCAGAGTCTTTAAAATTTTACTGAACGTGTTAAGCAAACAATTAAAAAAGTTGTGCACCTAAAAAGCGGTCGATTTAATCGTGGATGTTTTCACAAACAGACATCTGCCAAACTGTTAAACAAAGCTTTACTCCGCTGAAAGCCTGAGTCACTGCTTGGTGAAGTCTTGCCTTCTCTTTTTCTCTCTCACTTTCTCCCGCACAAACACACACACACACACACACACACACACACACACGCCACAATTGTGCATTGCTATGGTATCTTCCTCCACAGTTGCTAGGCAACTATCTCCCACTTAAATAGCATTGGACACAGCTGAAGCATAAGCTTTTGGGATAGGAATTAAAAAACAACATAATTTAAAACCGTTAAAACACATAACCAATTCACCCTTCGTAGCTTCAGCCGCCTGCAGTGAGCACGTTAATAAATATTTAATAAAAAGAAGGGCAGTTTTACTTGTCATGGCAATAAATCCCCTTAAAAGTGTTGTGTGTGTGTCTGTGTGTGTGTAAATAAGGAGAAATGGGCATCTCTCTTATTTGCCTTGATACCTCTGTTCCAAAATCAATGGTGAAGATGGGGGAAGACTGGGAGGGTCTGTTGGCACTGTGATGATGGTGATGATGAGCCCACTGTTCCTGCTTCCTTCTGAACAGATCCTCATAGCCTAGAGCAACACGTCCGTAGTCCTGAAGAGGGAAGCGATGGGCAGGGGAGGAAACATCAACAGAGATATTACAGCATATTTAGAAGAATAATATGAATAATAATATATCTGAACCCAAAATGGTAGTATTGATACAGCCTTTGCAGTCTTCTGCACTTGTGTGGCCTAGGTCTGAAACTGGTAGCAGCCAGGGTGGAAACTGTAAATAACTATGCAATATAATGTAATGTCCTTTATGTGTCAGAGAAATGTTCACAGTGGTTATTTTTTCTATTAGTTTTCCTCATCATGTGTACATGCAAGTGGGGGGGATACTGAGTTGCATTGCACTTAGTGGATTCATTTTCTTTGAAAACAAGTCTTGTTATGTACGACAGGTAATGTAGCTCTGTCGGTGAAGTGCGCTTTAGCACTGCGGCAGTATAGCTGGTAATGCTATACGACGATGTGAGAAGGAGACGAGTGAGTGGGAGAGGCAGAGACATATTCGGGTGAGAAGTGGGAGGACTATAAAGGAGGTTGAAGCTCCATGCAGCAGCTCTGTGACTGAAGGGGAAGGTAGAGGTGAGACAATATGTGGGTGTAAAAAGAGTAAGAGAAGGAGAGGAGATGTTGCTGTAAAGAAGCAATAAATCTGTTCAGTGTAACACAGACCACCACCAATTAAAAATTGATAAGGTAATGTGATATATTGGGATGTTAGCATTATTTTCCTCAGTAGGGACCACTATTTTTTAATTACAGCATAACTCAGTCACTTATCTCTCCTCTGTATGCCCACTGATCAATAATTCAAATATATATATATATATATATATATATATATATATATATATATATATATATATTTATTTTATTTTAAAGACTTCTGCTCTTCAAATGAGCCATGGGGGAAATTACAATATCACCACTGAATTAAATGTCTAAGTGAGATGTTATTGATAAGAGCAAAGTTTATTTTTCCAGCCAATTAGTAGTGAGTGTTGCCCTCGGCAATGGTGAAGATATGTTGGAAGATAAAGGGCCAAACGCTGCAGTTCTTCAATAGACCACTTGGGGCTGGATCTAAAAGTGTGTCAATTCCTGTACACCCCCACGCTACATATGCCCACTTAACTGAAGAGATAAAATGCATTTACAGCTTTGTTCTATCATTTATTTACCCCCTCTCTGATAGCTACAGTGCCCTCCATAATATCTGAGCTTTTTCCCAGCAAAGATTTTAATGGTGATTACAGTAGCAGTGTTGCTGTTTTGGATGCTAGAAAAAACCTTTTCTTTTCACTCACTGTGAGCTCACCGTGTCGGTAACAGCTCTGCCTCTTTGCTTTGAGTGTGTGCAAATTATGACATCATCATCTTTGCTGCTGCTGCTGCATTATCAGTCTTTCTGTTTAAAAAGTGGGGGCCGTGTGGGCTGTTGTCATACTTTTTATTCACATGCCTGCTCCGAGAGACGTTTCTACTGCAGGTCTATTTTTAGTCGCAAATGTGGGTGAAATGTTCACGTTTACATGGTGACAACTGCGCTCTACAGACTCATAGATTAAACAAAGCATCGATGCAAACACAAAAAATATGTCTTTTATATACAGTCTATGGTTGCTTCCCCTACCCTGTGTAGCCCTGCACGATGTTCAGCTCCAGAACAGTAGTTGCTGTCTAGAGAGTTGAACCTCTCCCTGAGTGGAGGTTGGTAGACAGAGGAATGCAGCACCTCTGGAGGCAGTGAGTTACTCCTGGCGTCCTCTCTGTGGTACAGCTGCAAATGTAATCATCAACATTATAAATAAAGTCGCAGAATTACCACACTTTATGGTAGTATGATAGTCGAGATTGCTCACCTGAGGCCTCCATACTCTCCTGCTGTCATAGAGGGGAGCGTAAACTCCATGAGCAGGGCCCATTGGGTGCCCTGGGTGGGCATGGAACGTGTGAGGTCCCATTCGATCTCTAGGCGGGTGTGATGGGTACCCCGAGGAAGAAGAAGAAGGTGGGTGTGGAGTTTGAGGTTCATTTGGGTAAGAAGATGGAGGACCAATAGAAGGTGGCAGAGAGGATTCTGGGACGTTGGAGGATCGCAGGAACCGAGCCATACAAGGTTTGTGAGGGGGATGAAGACTTGATGGGTAATAGGAACCTGCTGGAGAGTAGGAGGAAAAGAAGAAAAACAGAAGCTATGAGCACTTTCCGCCTATCGCACAACAGTGAAGTATTTCTGCACATCCAACTTCGTGTAGAAACAAACTCACAGGCTGGCTGATAGTGGGCAGTGTCATATGTGGAGTGAGGCTCCTGGTAGTACACCTCGGACGCCTGAGAAGGATGCGATGGACGCAGAATAAACTGACCATGTTTGGGTACAGGAGCACCACCATCAGACCGTCCGACTGTGGTCAAGGGAGACATCACTGATGAGTGGCTGACTGGAGTCCTGGGAGGAGAGAGAGGCTTCCTAATGAACCGAATGACAGCACACAGAGAAAGAGTTAGTACAAGATTAGGACTGAGATGGAAATTCATATGGTGCTAGAGTTTTCACCTGTAGTTATTCTCTTAGACATATAAACAACAGTGCTACGGTTAAAGCAAAATTGACATTGATCACAGGGTTAAATACCAACAACAGAAGATGTAAACATCAGCAAACAGGTGGAAAAAACTCTTACTGTTCTGCTGACCCAGATGTGGTTTTGTTGGAGCCAGACACATTGGGCCCACTAGTTCCATTTGGCACAGCTCGCTTAGATTCCTCCATCACATCGAGCCCTCTGGAGATCAGCTGAGGGTGATTTAGGCTGGGTACTCCCTCCGCCATGGTGGCTGTGCTGTCTCCATTGCCTTTGAGCCCCTGTCCTACTCCTCCAGACACATCAGAGTGAATGCTGCCCTCCATGGTGAAAGTTTTATTCATTCCCCCCTGCGCTAAAGGGAACCCACGGCCCACACTGCTGCTCTTCTTGTTCCTCAATCTAAATCTATCGAGTAAAGGATGCACAACAGGAGCATTCAGTATAATGGACATGTATTAGGTGCTATTTTTTTTAATCATAGAAAATGGAAGTTATGTAGTTGCACACTCACTTCTCCAACTCATCCTGTGTGTGCGCAAATGTGCAGCTGGTTCCTCGGGGACAGCCTCCCTGCTGACGAAGATCTCGGCACATGCTGGTCTTATACTTGCTGTTTGCCTGAGGCTGCAAAATGCACAGACCCAACTATTAAACTACTACGTTTATCTCATAGGTAAACCTACTATAATGAACATATCTCCCTACAACAACAATTTCAGTGCTTTTCCAGGCGCATGAGACTCACACGGCAATTTCAGTCTCTATTCGCTTGGCTATACTTCACGTGTTTTTAAAGACGAGGTTCAGTCCTCTCAACTAAATCTGTTAACTGTTAACAGCTCTACCAGCTCTTTAAAACAAATATTATGTTAATGGTCTTTTACAAACTTGCAGCGCATCCCACCTTATACCTGGATATCTGTTTTGCGACTATAACTGTTAGCCTCAGGGTACCTGTGGAGTTTCATGGCTCTTCTTGCTGAAGTTCTGTATAAATTCCACCAGACCATGAACCACCAGCTTTACAGCCAGCATCACACTTTCGAGCTCCTCCCATGATGGTGCGGAAGCATCTGAACACAGAACGACAACATACAGTTTGTTAAGCAGAGGTTTTTATTACTAGAAATCCACAAAATTTTATCTACTGTGCCGTGTAAAGGGTGGAATTACTAGCCCTAACCCATATTTCTCAACCTGTTGCTTCCTAAACCCAATAGTGGGATTAAAACAGTTCCATCCAAAAGTGGAACTGTAATTTTGGTAGGCCAGCCAATCCTGAGAAGGTTCACTAGTCTTCTGGGTTTTCTCCGTTTGTGGATAATGACTCTGGCTGTGGTTCACTGAAGTTCCAAAGCCTTGGAAATGATTTGTGATGCTTTCCAGAATGACAGATGTCGACAGCATATAACCAGCAGGGTGAATTACTTTTCACACAGGTAGGTTTGGATAGCTTTTTTCCACTGATAAATGAAATCATCATTTAAAAATGCCTTTTGTGATTACTTAGGTTATCTTTGACTAATTATTAATTGTCTGATGATCCGAAACATGTAAGTGTGAGATACATGCTATTCACAGAACTAAATTACAGAAAGCCCAAGTAGAATTCAACCAAGAAATGTGTAGTGTAGCCCTCTGAAAATATAGAATAAACAACTGAGACCCTGTTACCATTAAGTCAAATTAATACTCTCCCCATCTGGAGAGTTATTTCTATCTTTTTGGACGTTCCTACACAGTCTAATAACTAAAGAAGATATGAAAGGAGGAATGGTAAAGCT